>NW_024741954.1:0-30555 GCF_018991925.1 Homarus americanus | reverse complement strand
ACACACACCCACCCAACCCCAAACACCACCCACCCGTCAACCCCAAAATCAACAATCAACCCAAATCCAACCCCAACCAACCCAACCAATCATTACCCAAACACCAACCCAACCAACCAACCAACTCCAACAACTGCTCAACCCAACACCACTATCCTCCAAACACCAACCAAACAATCAACCCCAAATGAATCATCAACCCCAAACCAACCCCAACACCAACTGCTAATCAACCAACAACCCTAACTACTCAACCCCAACAACTAACTAAAATCAACACCACACTCACACCAACCAACACAACCCCAACACCACACCCAACACACCCCAACAACACCCACACCAAACCCCAACACCTAACCCCAACAACCCCAACACCCCAACCCCAAACACCACACCCCAACCCCACACACCCCAAACACCCCACCAACTCAACATCCCCACACAACCCCAACCAACTCCAACCAACCCCAAACACCCAATAACCCAACCACCAACCAACAACCTGCCAAACACTCCCAACATCACCCCAAACAACTCAACCAACCAACTGACTAACGCCACCCCAACCCAAACTACCAACCAACCCAACTCAACCAACCCAACCAACACAACCCCAACCAACCAACCCACACCACCAACTCAACCAACCAACCCAACCCCAAACACCACCCAACTCTGTCCACACACACCCCAACAACCCACCCACACACACAACCCCCAAACCCACCCAACCCCACACACACAACCTGGGCCAACACCACCCACCTGGCCAACACCAACACCAACAACTAACCCACCACCAACCCCAATCCCAACAACCAACAACCAACCCAACCCAACTTTTTCAACCCCAACCAATCAACCAATCATCTACCACCACCACCCAAACCAACCACACCACCAACCAAACTCCAACCAACTCACCACCACCAACCCAAACAACTCAACCCAACTAAACAACACACCAACACCAACCCCAACACCCCACACATAACCCACACACACACCAGCCACACCTCAACACCACCCACACCCCAACACCAACCCAACACCACCCACACCCCCAACAACCCCAACCCAACCCAACCACCCAACCAACCCAACCACCCACAACCCCAACTCTGACCCACTAACCCCAACCACCCAAACCCAACTAACCCAACAATCTCAACCAACACCTTCCCAACCCCAACCAACCCACAACCCCAACCAACCAACCAACTTAACCCCAACAACTCAACCCAACCCAACCCACAACCTGCCCAACACAACCCATCTCACCAACCCCAACACAACCCACACCAACCTGCCCCACCCACCCAAACCACCAACACCAACCCACACACCAACCCAACCCACCCACCCACACCCCAACACCACCCCAACCCCAACAACTCCAACCAACCAAATCCAACAACCAACCCCAACCAACTCAAATCCAACCCAAATACCAACCAACCAACTAACCCCAAACCAACCAACCCACCAACCCCAAACAACCAACCCCAACCCAACCCAAACCAACCAACCAACCAGCCAACCCCAAACAACCAACCCAACCCACAACCCCACTCTAACCAACCCAACCCCAACCAACCCAGCCCATCCCCAACACACCAACCCCAACCACACACCAACCTGCAACACCAACACACACACACACAACCCCAACACCACCCCCACACACAACCCAACCCCACACACCCAACAACCCCACAACCCAACTCCAACCCACACCAACCCAACCAACCACCACCCAACAACCCCAACTCACCAACCAAACAACCATCCACACCAACCCAACAACCAACCAACACAACCCAACCAACCAACACACAGTACTAACCCAACACCCCAACCAATACCTGCCATCAACCATCAACCCAAACCAACACCACACTGACACACCATCAACCCACACCAACTAACCCCAACCAACCCCACCACACCAACACACACACACACACACCAGTTCAACCCCACACCTCAAACACACACCTACACACAAACACCTCCAACACCACCCACACACACACCCAACACCACACACACTCCAACACCCCACACACACACACCCCCAACACCACCCACACACACACACCCCAACACCCACACACACACACACACACCCAACACCACCCACACACACACACACACACACCTCCAACACCACCCACACACCTCCAACACCCACACACCCAACACCCACACACGCACACACCCAACACCCACACACACGCACACCCAACACCCACACACACGCAACGCACCCAACACCACACAACACGCACGCACCCAACACCCACACACACGCACGCACCCAACACCCACACACACGCACGCACCCAACACCCACACACCACGCACGCACCCAACACCTACACACACGTAATGCAACCAACACCTGCCACACGCACGCACGCACCCAACACTACACACACGCACGCACGCACCCAACACCCACACACACGCACGCACGCACCCAACACTCCACACACACGCACGCACGCACCCAACACCTACACACACGCACGCACGCACCCAACACCCACACACGCACGCACGCACCCAACACCTGCACCACACGCACGCACGCACCCAACACTCCACACACACGCACGCACGCACGCACCAACACCCACACACACGCACGCACGCACCCAACACCTGACATATCAAGCACGCACGCACCCAACACCTACACACACGCACGCACGCACCCAACACCTGGCCACACGCAAGCACGCACCCAACACCTACACACACGCACGCACGCACCCAACATCTACACACAACGCAACGCACGCACCCCAACACTCCAACACACGCACGCACGCACCCAACATCACACACACGCACGCACGCACCCAACACCTACCACACGCACGCACGCACCCAACACTACATGACACACGCACGCACCCAACACCCCACACACACGCACGCACGCACCCAACACACACGCACGCACGCACCCAACACCTACACACACGCACCACGCACCCAACACTCCACACACACGCACGCACGCACCCAACACCCACACACACGCACGCACGCACCAACACCCACACACACGCACGCACGCACCCAACACCTACACACACGCACGCACGCACCCAACACCCACACACACGCACGCACGCACCAAACACACACCCACCCAACACCCACACACGCACGCACGCAACCTAACACACACACGCACGCACGCACCTAACACCCACACAACGCACGCACGCACCCAACACCCACACACACACACGCACGCACCCAACACCCACACACACACACGCACGCACCCAACACCCACACACACGCACGCACCCAACACACACGCACCCAACACCCACACACGCACAACCCAACACCCACACACACAACCCCAACCCACCCACACACACGCACACCCCAACCACCCACACACACGCACACCCCAACACCACCCACACACGCACACACAACCCCAACCACCCACACACACGCACACCACCCCAACACCACCCACACCACACGCACACCAACCCCAACACCACCCATCCGCACACACACACACCCAAACACCACCCATCCACACACACACACCCCAACACCACCCATCCACACGCACACACCCCAACACCACCCATCCACACACACCACCCCAACACCACCCATCCACACACACACCCCCAACACCACCCATATACACACACACACACACTCCCAACACCACCCATCCACACACACACACCTCCCAACACCACCCATCCACACACACACACCCCAACACCACCCATCCACACACACACACCCTCCCAACACCACCCATCCACACACACACAACACCACCCATCCACACACACACACCCCAACACCACCCCAACACCAACCATCCACACCCCACACCCCAACACCACCCATCCACACACACACACACACCAACACCCATCCACACACACACACACACACACCCAACACCACCACACACACACACACACACACACACCTCCAACACCACCCATCCACACACACACACCCAACAACACCCACCCATCCACACACACACACCCACAACACCAACCACACACACACACACACACACACACACACATCCCAACACCGCACACACACACACACCACCCATCCACACACACACACACACCCCAAACACCACCCATCCACACACACACCCCAAACACCACCCATCCACACACACACACCCCCAACACCACCTCCCACCACCTCCAACACCACCTCCAACACCAACTCCAACACCACCTCCAACACTACCTCCAACACCACCCCAACACCACTCCCAACACCACCCCCAACACCACCCCCAACACCCACACCCCAACACCACCCCCAACACCACCCCCAACACCACACACACCCCCCAACACCACCCCCAACACCACACACCCCCAACACCACACACCCAACACCACACACCCCAACACCACACACCCCCAACACCACACACCCAACACCCCCAACACCACACCCCCAACACCACCCCAACACCACCCCAACACCACCCCGCCAACACCACACACCCCACAAACACCACACACCCCAACACCACCCATCCACACACACCCCAACGTCACCCATCCACACACACTCCAACACCACCCATCCACACACCCAACACCACCCATCCACACACACCCCAACACCACCCATCCACACACACCCCAAACACCACACCCATCCACACACACCCCAACACCACCCATCCACACACACCCCAACACCACCCATCCACACACCCCAACACCACCCATCCAACACACCCCACCCATCCACACACACCCCAACACCACCCATCCACCAATCCCCAACACCACCCATCCACACACACCCAAACACCCACCATCCACACGCAACGCAACACCCACCACCCAACTCTGCACCAACCCACCACCACAACCCCCAACCCCAACCACACCCAACACCAACCACACCACCACACACCCCAAACACCAACCACACACACACACACCCCAACACCAACCACACACACACACCCCAACACCAATCACACACACACACAACCCAACAACCACACACAACCCAACACCCACACAACCCAACCAACCCCACACACACACACCCAACCCCACACACCACCAACCCCAACAACCAACACACACAACCCAACACCCACACACCAACCCCAACACACACCACCACACACCACACACACACACACACAACCCAACACCACCCACACACCCGTCCCCAACACCCACACACCCAACACCAACACACACCCCAACACCACCCACACACCCCAACACCACCCACACACCCCAACACCACCCACACACCCCAACACCACCCACACACCCCAACACCACCCACACACCCAACACCACCCACACACACACACCCCAAGACCACCCACACACACACCCAACACCACCCACACACACCTCCAACACCACACACACACACACCTCCAACACCACACACACACACACCCAACACCACCCACACTCACATCCAACACCCACACACCCAAACACCACACACACACACACCCAACCACCCACACACACGCACCCAAACACCCACACACACACGCACGCACCCAACACCACCCACACACCCAACACACCCATCCACACACACCCCAACACCACCCATCCACACGCACACACCCCAACACCACCCATCCACACACACACACACACACACCCAACACCACCCATCCACACACACACACCCCCAACACCACCCATCCACACACACACACCCCAACACCACCCATCCACACACACACACCCAACACCACCCATCCACACACACACACACCCAACACCACCCATCATCCACACACACACACACCCCCAACACCACCCCAACACCCATCCACACACACACAACCCCAACACCACCCATCCACACACACACACATCACAACCTAAACAACCACCCACTACCCCACACACCCCACAACCCCAACACCACACACACACCAAACCAACCACACATCACATCATCACACACATCACCAATCACCCAACACCAATGCACACACACCCCCCAACACCCACACACACACCCCAACACCACCCACACACACTCCAACACACACACACACACACACCCAACACCATCCACGCACACACAACCCCAACACCACCCACACACACACACCCCACCCCACCCACACACCCACCACACCCAACACCCACACACACCCCACACACAACCCAACACCCACACACAACCCAACCCCACACCAACACACACACACACACACACACCCCAACACCACCCATCCACACACACACACCCCACCACCCATCCACACACACACACCCCAACACCACACACACACACAACCCCAACACCACCCCCACACACACACCCCAACACCACCCCACCCACACACCCCCAACACCACCCACACACAACCCCAACACCACCCACACACCCCAACACCACCACACAACTCCAACACCACCCACACAACCCCAAACACCACACTAACCCCAACACCACACACGCAACCAAATAACACCCAACAACCCCAACACAACTCCCCACACCACCACAACCCAACCCACCCACACACAACCCAACACCCACACCACCCAACACCACAACACACACCCAAACCAACACACACACCCAACACCACCCAACACACACACCCAACAACCACACACACCCAACACCACCCACACACACCCAACACCCCCACACACACCCAACACCACCCACACACACCTCCAAGACCACCCAACAAACCCCAACAACCACCCACACAACCCAACAACCACCCACACACCCAACCCCCACACACACACCCAACAACCCCATCAACCCCAACAACCAACCCAACCCAACAACCAACACACACACACACCACAACCCAACCACCCACACCAACAAACACCCAACAACCACACCCCCACACCAACCAAACAACCAACCCAAACAACCAACCTACCAACAACCCAACCCACACACAACCCCAACACCCCACACACACACACACCCAACACCACCCACACACACACACACACACCCAACACCACCCACACACACCTCCAACACCCACACACCCTCCAACACCCACACACACCCAACACCCACACACACCTCCAACACCCACACACACCCTCCAACACCACACACACGCACACACCCAACACCCACACACACACGCACACACCCAACACCTACACACACGCACACACCAACACCCACACACACGCACGCACCCAACACCCACACACACGCACCACACCCAACACTCCAACACACACGCACGCAACCCAACACCCACACACACACGCAACCACCACTCCACACACACGCACGCAGCCAACACCCACACACACGCACGCACCCAACACCTACACACACACGCACGCACCAACACCTACACACAAGCTACGCACCCAACACCTACACACCACCCCAACACTCACACACACGCACGCACCCAACACCCACACACACGCACGCACCCAACAGCCACACACCACGCACCCAACACCCACACACACGCACACACCCAACACCCACACACACGCACACACCCAACACCCACACACACGCACACACCCCAACACCCACACACACGCACACACCCAACACCCACACATGCACACACCCAACGCCCACACGCGCGCACACCAACGCTCACACACGCGCGCACACCCAACGCCTGCCACACGCACACCCAACCCTACACACGCACACCCAACGCCTACACACGCGCACACCCAACGCCTCCACACGCGCGCACACCCAACGCCCACACGCGCGCACACCTAACGCCCACACACGCGCACACCACGCATACACACGCGCAACACCACGCTACACACGCGCCACACCCAACGCCCACACACGCGCGCACACCCAACGCCTACACACGCGCGCACCCAACGCCCACACACGCGCACACCAACGCCCACACGCGCACACCAACGCCACACACGCGCACATCGCACACGCGCACACCCAACGCCTCCACACACGCGCGCACACCAACGCCCACACGCGCGCACACCCAACGCCCACACACCATCAACGGCCCCACACGCGCGCACACCCAACGCCTACACACGCACACCCCAACCACCCACACACACGCACACACCCCAACACCACCTACACACACACACACCCCAACACCACCTACACACCACGCACACAACCCCAACACCACACACATGCACACACAAATCCAACACCCACACACACGCCAACCCCAACAACCACCCACACACACACAACCCCAACCCACACAACCCAACCACCCACACACCAACCCAACAACCACACACCCACACAACCCAACCACCCACACAACACCAACCCAAACACCCACACCACACCCACCACCAACCCCAACCAACACACCCAACACCAACCCAACCACCCACACACACCACACACCCAACACCAACTACACACACCCCAACACACCCCAACCAACCACACACACCCACCAACTCCAACACCACCCATCCGCACACACACACACCCCACACCACCCATCCACACACACACACCCCCAACACCACCCATCCACACCACACACCCCAACACCACCCATCCACACACACACACACACCCCAACCACCCATCCACACACACACACACACACCCCAACACCACCCCATCCACACACACACACACACCCCCAACACCACCCATCCACACACACACCAACCCAACACCACCATCCACACACACACACCCAACACCACCCATCCACACACACACACACACACTCCAACACCACCCATCCCACACACACAACTCCAACACCACCCATCCCACACACACAACCCCAACACCACCCATCCACACACACACACCCCAACACCACCCATCCACACACACACCAACCTCCCAACACCACCCATCCACACACCACACACCCCAACACCACCCATCCACACACCCACACCCCAACACCACCCATCCACACACACACACACACACCCAACACCACCCATCCACACACACACACACCAACACCCACACACACACACACACCCAACACCACCCATCCACACACACACCCCACCAACACCACCCATCCACACACACACACACCCCAAACACCACCCATCCACACACACACCCCCAACACCACCCATCCACACACACACACCCAACAACACCACACACCACCACCACCCCAACACCACCACTCAACCCCAACACCAACTCCAACACCACTCCACCACCACCCCAACACCACCCCAACACCACCCCAACACCACACACACCCAACACCACACACCCCAACACCACACACCCCAACACCACCCCACAACACCACCCATCCACACACACACCCCAACACCACCCATCCACACACACCCAACACCACCCATCCACACACCCCAACACCACCCATCCACACACACCCAACACCACCCATCCACACACACCCAACACCACCCATCCACACACCAACTCCAAACACCAACTATCCACACACAACACACTATACACACACACTCCAACCCACCCATCCACACACAACTCAACACCCATCCACCACACCCCAACACCACCCATCCCACACACAACCTAAACACCCATCCACCACCCAACCCAACCCCAACACCAACCACACACACACACCCAACACCACCCACACCACACACACCCCCAACACCCACACCTCCCACAACCAACACCAACCACACACACACACACCCAACACCAACCACAACCCACCACCACCAACCCAACAACACCAACCACACCACAACCCAACCAACCCCAACACCCAAACACCCCACACACACAACTCCAACCAACCCACACACCCCAACACCACCCCCACACAACTCCAACACCAACCACACACCCCCAACAACCAACCCACACACACACCCAACACCCACACACCCCAACCAACCCACACACACACAACCCAACACCACCCAACCCACACACACACACACACACCCACCCACACACACACCACACACCCCAACACCACCCACACCACACCACCCACACACCCCAACACCACCCACACAACCCAACACCACCCACACCAACACCACCCCACACACCCAACACCACCCACACACCCCAACACCACCCACACACACACCCCAAGACCCACCCACACACACACCCAAGACCACCCACACACACCTCCAACACCACACACACACACACCTCCAAACACCACACACACACACACCCAACACCACCCACACTACTCCCATCCAACACCCACACACCCAAACACCACACACACACACACCCAAACACCCAACACCAACCAACCCAAACACACACACACACCCCACCCAACACCACCCACACACCCAACACACCCACACACACACCCCAACACCACCCATCCACACGCACACACCCCAACACCACCCTCCACACACAACACAACACACACCCATCACCACTCCACCACACACACACACAACCCCAACACCACCCCATCCACACACACACACCCCAACACCACCCCATCCACACACACACACCCAACACCACCCATCCACACACATACACACCCAACACCAACCCACAACCACACCAAACCCCCAACACCACCCCAACACCCATCCACACACACAATAACCCAACACCACACCCTCCAATAACACACAATCATCATCATCAACCCAAATTAACCACCCATAACCACCTAACCCAACCCAATTCAATCTACACACAACCCAAATCAACCATCTACTAATCATCACCATCAATCTACATCATCACCACTAACCCAACACCAATTCACACACACCACCCAACACCCACACACACCAACACCACCAACACACACTCCAACACACACACACACACACACCCAACACCATCCACCCACACACAACCCCAACACCACCCACACACACACACCCCACCCCACACACACACCCACACACCCAACACCCACACACACCCCACACACACCCAACACACACACCACCCAAACCCACACACCAAACACCACACACACACCCCAACACCACCCATCCACACACACACACCCCACCACACACACACACACACAACCCCAACACCACACACACACACCACCCCAACACCACCCCCACACACACACCCCAAACCACCACACACACACACCCCCAACACCACCCACACACCCCCAACACCACCCACACACCCCAACACCACCCACACACCCCCAACACCACCCACACACCCCAAACACCACACTAACCCCAACACCACACACACCACCCTAACAACAGCCACAACCCCAACACCCCCCACACCACCACAACCCAACCAACCCACACACACCCAACACCCACACCACCCAACACCACAACACACAACCCAACACCAACCACACACCCAACACCAACCACACACACACCCAACAACCCACACACACCCAACACCACCCACACACACCCAACACCACCCACACACACCCAACACCACCCACACACACCCCAACACCACCCAACACACCCCAACACCACCCACACACCCAACACCACCCACACACCCAACACCCACACACACACACCCAACACCCCCACACACCCCAACACCAACCCAACCCAACAACCAACACACACACACACCACAACCCAACCACCCACACCAACAAACACCCAACAACCACACCCACACACCAACCCAACAACCACCCCACACAACCCACCACCCAACAACCCAACCCACACACAACCCCAACACCCCACACACACACACACCCAACACCACCCACACACACACACACACACCCAACACCACCCACACACACCCCAACACCCACACACCCCCAACACCCACACACACCCAACACCCACACACACCCCAACACCCACACACACCCTCCAACACCCACACACACGCACACACCCAACACCCACACACACAGCACACACCCAACACCTACACACACGCACACACCCAACACCCACACACACGCACACACCCAACACCCACACACACGCACACACCCAACACCCACACACACGCACGCACCCAACACCCACACACACACGCGCGCAACACCCACACACACGCACGCAGCCAACACCCACACACACGCACGCAGCCAACACCTACACACACACGCACGCACCAACACCCACACACACGCACGCACCCAACACCTACACACGCACGCACCCAACACCCACACACACGCACGCACCCAACACCCACACACACGCACGCACCCAACACCCACACACGGCACGCACCCAACACCCACACACACGCACACACCCAACACCCACACAACGCACACACCCAACACCCACACACACGCACACACCCAACACCCACACACACGCACACACCCAACACCCACACACGCACACACCCAACGCCCACACGCGCGCACACCCAACGCCCACACACGCGCGCACACCCAACGCCTCCACACGCACACCCAACGCTACACACGCACACCCAACGCCACACACGCGCACACCCAACGCCTCACACACGCGCACACCCAACGCCCACACGCGCGCACACCCAACGCCTACACACGCGCACACCTAACGCCACACACGCGCGACACCTAACGCCCACACACGCGCCACACCCAACGCCCACACACGCGCGCACACCCAACGCCTACACACGCGCGCACCCAACGCCCACACGCGCGCACACCAACGCCCACACGCGCACACCAACGCCACACACGCGCGCACCTCCCCACACGCGCACACCCAACGCCTCACACACGCGCACACCCAACGCCCACACGCGCGCACACCCAACGCCCACACATCATCTAACGCCCACACGCGCGCACACCCAACCCTACACACGCACACCCCAACACCCACACACACGCACACACCCCAACACCACCTACACACACGCACAACCCAACACCACCACACACACGCACACACCCCAACACCACACACAACACACACAAACCACCACCCACACACACACCAACCCCAACACCACCCACACACCACAACCCCAACCCACACAACCCAACACGCACACACCACCCAACAACCACACACCCACACACCCCAACCACCCACACACACCAACCCCAACACCACCCACACACACCACCAACCCCAACTAACCTCACACACACGCACACAACCCAACCACCCACACACACACACACACCCAACACCAACCCACACACACGCACACACCCCAACACCACTCACACACACGCACACCCCAACACCACCCATCCGCACACACACACACCCCACACCACCCATCCACACACATACACCCCCAACACCACCCATCCACACGCACACACCCCAACACCACCCATCCACACACACACACACACCCCAACACCACCCATCCACACACACACACACACACCCCAACACCAACCCATCCACACACACACACACACCCCCAACACCAACCCATCCACACACACACCACCCCAACACCACCCATCCACACACACACCCCAACACCACCCATCCACACACACACACACACACTCCAACACCACCCATCCACACACACAACCCAACACCACCCATCCACACACACACCCCAACACCACCCATCCACACACACACACCCCAACACCACCCATCCACACACACACCCCTCCAACACCACCCATCCACACACACACCCCAACACCACCCATCCACACACCACACCCCAACACCACCCATCCACACACACACACACACCCCAACACCACCATCCACACACACACACACCAACACCCAACACACACACACACCCAACACCACCCATCCACACACACACCCCACCAAACACCACCCATCCACACACACACACACCCCAAACACCACCCATCCACACACACACCCCCAAACACCACCCATCCACACACACACACCCAACACCAACCACACACCACCACCACCCCAACACCATCCAACACCACCCCCAACACCACCTCCAACACCACTCCACCACCACCCCAACACCACCCCAACACCACCCCAACACCACACACCCCAACACCACACACCCCAACACCACACACCCCAACACCACCCCACAACACCACCCATCCACACACACACCCCAACACCACCCATCCACACACACCCCAACACCACCCATCCACACAACCCCAACACCACCCATCCACACACACCCAACACCACCCATCCACACACACCCAACACCACCCATCCACACACAACTCCAAACACCACCATCCACACACACCCCAACACCACCCATCCACACCAACCCCAACACCACCCATCCACACACAACTCAACACCCATCCACCACACCCCAACACCACCCATCCACACACACCCCAAACACCCATCCACCAACCCAACCCAACCCCAACACCACCCACACACACACACCCAACACCACCCACACCACACACACCCCCAACACCCCACACCTCCCCACACCCAACACCAACCACACACACACACCCCAACACCAACCACACCCCACCACCACCCACAACACCAACCACACCACACCCAACCACCCCCAACACCCAAACACCCCACACACACAACTCCAACCAACCCACACACCCCAACACCACCCCACACACCCCCAACACCACCCACACACCCCAACACCACCCACACACACACCCAACACCCACACACCCCAACCCACCCACACACACACACCCAACACCACCCACCCACACACACACACACACACCCACCCACACACACACACACACACCCCAACACCACCCACACCCCAACACCACCCACACACCCCAACACCACCCACACACCCCAACACCACCCACACCCAACACCACCCCACACACCCAACACCACCCACACACCCCAACACCACCCCACACACACACCCCAAGACCCACCCACACACACACCCAAGACCACCCACACACACACTCCAAACACCACACCAAGACCACCCACACACCAACCTACACACCCACACACTACCATCAACCACCACCACACAACCCAACACCCACACCAAACACCACACACACACACAACCCACACAACCCACACAACCACACACACACACACACACCCAAACACCCACACACCACCCACACACACACACCCAACACCACCCACACACACCTCCAACACCACCCACACACACCCTCCAACACCACCCCACCACCCCAACACCCACACACCCAAAACACACACACGCACACACCCAACCACCCCACACACGCACACACCCAACACCACCTGCACACACCCAACACCACCCACCACCAACAACACCCATCCACACACAACACCCCCAACACACCCATCCACCACACCACCCATTACCAACCATCCACACCACCACCCCAACACCACCCATCCACACACACACACACACCAACACCACCCATCCAACACACACACCCAAATACCACCCATCCCACACACACACCCCAACACCACCCCAACACCAACCCCAACACCACCCCAACACCACCCATCCACACACACACACACACACCCCAAACACCACCCATCCACACACACACACACCCAACACCACCCATCCACACACACACCCAACACCACCCATCCACACACACCCCAACACCACCCATCCACACACCCAACACCCACACACACACCCACACACCCCAACACCACCCACACACCCACACAACCCCAACACCACCTACACACCCAACACCACCCACACACACACACACACACACACACACACACACACACACCCAACCCAACACCACGTACACACACACACACACCCCAACACCACACACATACTCCAACACCCCACACACACACACCCCAACACACCCACACACACCACCCACACACACACCCAACACACACACACACACACACACACACACACCCAACACCACCACACATACCCAACACCCACACACACCCTCCAACACCCACACACACACCCAACACCCACACACACACACCTCCAACACCCACACACACACCCAACACACACACACCCAACACCCACACACACACACACGCCCAACACCACCCATCCACACACACACACCCCCCAACACCCCATCCACACACACACCCCAACACCACCCCATCCACACACACACACCCACCCCAACACCACCCATCCACACACACACACACACCCCAACACCACCCATCCACACACACACACACCCACCCCAACACCACCCACACACACACACACCCCAACACCACCCATCCACACACACACCCCAACACCACCCATCCACACACACACACCCCCAACACCACCCATCCACACACACACACCCCAACACCACCCGTCCACACACCCCCAACACCCATCCACACACACACCCCAACACCACCCATCCACACACACACACACACACCCCACCCCAACACCACCCATTCACACACACACACACACCCCAACACCACACCCATCCACACACACACACACCTCCAACACCACCCATCCACACACACACACACCACCACCACCAACCACACACACCACACACCAACACCACCCATCCACACACACACACACACACCTCCAACACCACCCACACACACCCAACACACACACACCCAACATCACCCACACACACACACCTCCAACACCACCCATCCACACACACACACACACACACACACCCCAACACCACCCATCCACACACACACACCCAACACCCATCCACACGCACACACCCCAACATCACCCATCCACACGCACACACCCCAACAACACCACGCACACACCCCAACACCACCCATCCACACGCACACACCCCAACACCCATCCACACACACACCCCAACACCACCCATCCACACACACACCACGCCCCAACACCACCCATCCACACACTCACGCCCCAACACCACCCATCCACACACACCACGCCCCAACACCACCCATCCACACACACCACGCCCCAACACCACCCATCCACACACACACGCCCCCAACACCACCCATCCACACACACCCAACACCACCCATCCACACACACACACCCTCCCAACACCACCCATCCACACACACACACCCCAACACCACACCACCCATCCACACCTCAACACCACCCCCAACACCACCATCCACACACACACCCCCAACACCACACACACACACCCTACACCACCTCACACACACACCCCACACCACACACACACACCCCAACACCACCCATCCACACACACACCCCCAACACCACCCATCCACACACCCCCAACACCACCCATCCACACACACACACCCCAACACCACCCATCCACACACACACCCCAACACCACCCATCCACACACACACCCCCAACATCACCCCACACACACAACACACACACACACACAACACACACACACACACCACCCACATCACCCACATATCAACCCCAACATTACACACACATCCATCTTCTTTTTCTTTCTTGCTTCTTCATCCTTCTTTTTTGCTTCCTTCTTCTTTGTCTTCGTCTTCTAAAATCTTAAGATTTTTCCCACATTTCTCAACATAATCTCTGCAGTCAAAATATTCACCAATAAAACCCAACACAGAAAAAAAAAACTCAATACAACCACTAGCCTATAAGGGACCCTCAAGACAAAATTATCCTGGATCAGCTTTGTTTTAAAGATGTCTTTTCCCATTCCCATTGATGGGCTTTTTATTTTTGCACGGGTAATACATACTTTGTACTGCATTAGTAGCACAATAACCAACCTTTTATTTGGTCAAATGGATGAATGGGAATAATTTGGGTATCCTTTGAAAGAGCTATTAACAGTTTGGGAACATTCAGATGGTACAGATGTGATTCCAGCTGCTTCATTATTAAATGTTTGTGGTGAGGGTTGTTGACCCCTATTACAGTATTAGCTTTTCTGCGGTGGTGAAAAAAAAGAGCCTGCAATACCCATGGCATTTTAAGTCCCCAACAGGTATTAACTTATTTATTTATTTATTTATTTGTTTGTTTGTTTATTTACTATACATATAGAAGCTATGTTGTTTTCAGACAACACTTTTTACATATTATATTTAGTAATTGACAGGTAATGCTGCACGAGACAACAAGAAAAGTCGCATCATCCCACGGCATTCGTGCTTGCTATCCGCAATGATGAAGAACTTAATAAACTTCTGTCGGGAGTCACCATTGCTCAGGTACCTAATACTACTTCAGTTTTCTTTTTACTTGAGTAGTAGTTTTTTGGCACTCCTGTAAACTTTCAACTGTTCTTAGCACTTGTGTAATACGTATATGTCCTGTTTCTCTGTATTCTTGTCTTTGTCTTTCATTGTGCCTTCAAAACTTTTTCTTTCTTTCAGGAGAGACTTTCCCATTTCTGCTCATTTTATTCTTAATCTTTTTACTGTACCAAGTTACATGTTCGAGTTTTAGAAAGGCTCTAGTAAAACTTGCAAACTATACAGCCATAGTTAGGTATTAGGAATACAATGATATCTCGCCTAGCTGGAACAATTGATGCAGAGCATTTCACAACGGACAACTCTCATACGGAAAAATCCCTCATCCCTGTATAATGAAGGGTTTTAAGAGTAGAAAGTATAGAGAATATTTAGTAAGAGAGGAAGAATTTGGTAGCGTGGCCGTGTTAGTTATTTACACTGTCAGTACACTTATATTATCTTATATGTCAATACACATCTATTATGTTCTTATGACGACTTCTCAAACACCGCATCGTTACAACTGTTTATTAATTATGACAATGACCATTAATAATACCTATCGAAGTTACTAGGACATTATATTTTGATTTAGGACATCATATTACGCATTAGACACTGATTCTTGACACGAACATGCAATGAATACGCTTCCTAGTAAGTAACTCATCCCATGGAAAGCTCTGGACAAAACTCACGTGACCTGGGAAGGCCTAGCTGGTGGTCCTGGGTTGTCTGTAGACTGCTTAGCTGGGCACTGTGTCTCGGAGGGAGGTCTGTGTGACTCCTCCCGTGAGCTGGACGTGTGCTGACCTCCTCCTGATCCTCTCTGGTTCTCCCCGACTGTCTCGTGAGAGAGGGATACACGCCCTATATATTGGGGAGACGAGCCGTCCAGGTTGAGCTGATCGGGGGAGTCTCCTTACATTTAACCTCGCTAATGTAAGGTCAGGTCTGGACTTTTTCGAGCTTTTAGTTGTTGTATATTTTCAAGAATCTTCTGATGACTGCTTGTTAACATCGCTGGGGCCGTAGACGTGGATTTGGACCCCTCGACCTGGCCATGAGGTCTCTACATTTGACAAGGTCAGGTCTGGACCTTCCTGCATGTAGGTTGTTAAAGAGTCCAAGGTGGCTTCACATGTTTGTTGGGGCCTTGTGACATGGGAGGGATGCTGATTGATTTGTGGCTGCAGGTACCCTTACATTTGACCACCCTAATGTCGGGTCAGGTCTGGACTGTTTCTGAGATGTAAGCTGTGGTCTGACAACCCATCACTACACCTGGAATTTTCCAGGTACCAGGAAAATTTTCTCGGGGATAAGAGAAATTGCACATTACAGGGCCCCTGCCCCCCAAGTTTGCAGATTTTTTTTTTTTTTTTTTTGTCGCCTTTTATTATTCAAGGATGACACCCTGGGTGTACCTAAAATGTCTGCTGGTAGTTTTAAAGTTGTCGGCATTTTCACAGCTAGGACAGAGCCATTCATTCTTGAGACACAACCGTATTTTGCGGCGTAAAAGACGCTTAAGACGGAAGACGCACCCTGGTTTTGGAAATGTAATTTAGGAAAAACTTTTTATACTTACTAACCGACACCAGTGAAACCGTTGCTTGATATACAGCCCTTTTGGCACAGGCACACATACCTCTTTGAATATCATCACTTAGAACTGCTTATCAGTCATCATTTTCATCAATTTAAAAAAATCTGTATAAGAAGTGGGAATCTTTAATACAGCACTCATTTTATACACCTGGTCACCTCTGCATCTAGTGGGTTGTAGTGTTTACATTCTTTCTTTTGATTTTGTCTGTATGACCGTGACGAGAAATATTTTCCATCAGTAGAAGCAATGTAAACATGTACTGTATATCAACGTCTAAAGAAAAAAATCTTTATTTAAAAAAAATTAAAGTAAAAAAGCAACTTGGTAAAAATCAGTTGAATTAAAAATTTTGGAAAGCAAGAAAAAATCACAAAAAACTGTAAATCTCTAAATATCATGTCCAGTAAAACAGTCAAAAGCATTTTATTCTATCTTTTAAATCCTGAGAACTCGTCACTGTTGGATTCATCACCAAGTTTGGAATCATCACGGAGGAAAATCATCATCACTACTGACAGTCTCATACAACAAGTTGTCTTCAGTGCCATCCATATAGCATTACTGACACCACATTTTTTGAAAGACTTAACGATAACTGTAGTTATAATATCACACCATGACTTCAGCACCTATTCACACACTTTAGATATTGATGGACGTTTCATCCTTCCAGTCGGCTTAATATCATGATTCCCCTCTGTCATCCATTTATTCCATTGCTCCCTCATGTTATTCTTAAAGGGCTTATTAATGCTGACATCTAGCGGCTGTAACTCGTAAGTCAGGCCACCAGGAATTATTGCTAGCTGTTGTTCTTTGCTAGCTCTTTGGTGTTTTCATTCCTGTGAGCACTAAACTGATCCCATACTAGCAGTGAATTCTTTTGTAGCAGGACGCTTGGACCACACTTAATCCAACCTTACCTTGACACCTTCTTCATCCATCCATCCCTTGGGTTGCACAATGACATGAATTCCATTTGGCAGTTTTTCCTTCGGTGATGTTTTTCTCTTGAAAATTAACAGAGGTGGTAGTTTGGAATGGGTGAGTGTGTGATTTTTTGGGGGATTGGTGGTGTGATGTATAGGTGCTTGTGGTTGTTGTGGTGTGTGTTATGTAGGGGGTGTGATGTGTGGGTCACATTTACCACTCAATGGGTCCTTTTTCTTCTCCCTCCCTACCTCACAGCATTCATTATAAACCTTGTGTTAAAGAGGTGAATTTGACACCATAATGATCCTCTATGAGATGTTTCCAATATAATATCCTTAAATGACAGGCTGAATAATAAGGTAAAAATAAGTATTTTACTTTACATGAAGGGTACTGGTACCAAATTATTAGTCTCTCTCCCCAAGTCTATGTACAGAACTAAATGAATTCATTTGAAATACTCTAACATTCGATACCAAATATCCTGACCACTGAGGCTAGTTATACACTCTTTTCCCTGTGAAAAGGCTATAATTTTGAGCAACATATTACTGTACTCATTTTGTACTCACTGTACTATGCTAAGCAAAAAAAATTCTCTTGTGCAAACTATGAGATGTTTATATTCAAATTATTCGCTACATTGCAAGGACATCAGCAATGCAAGTCAAGTCTGGAACATTTTTTACAAGAAAAGTTTAAGCCTAAAACAAAATTCATCCCATTAATCGTTATCACTGTCAACTGCAGCTAAACATGATGCAGTCTTTCATAGCACCAGGAACCCTTGTCCCCAGGTCCTGAGCAGAAAGGTTGGAGTGATTTTCTCAGATTTTCCAGTACAGTAATTGTGCATTATTTCATTATCGGCATTTGAACCCAACTCCAGAACTAATATTCCCCTGCATATGCTCCTGATTTTTAACATAATAATTTGTTCCCAAACCTGGATTTTAATTTTCTCGGAAAAAAATCCGAGCAAATTTCAATTCCGGGTTTAAGTCTAACGGAGATATTACTGTAGTTTAGTCTCTCATAAAACTTTCCATAGTCCACAGAAAAATTATGCAGATGAGAAAATCAACCTAATGCAGAACTGCTGTGTACCAATTATTCCAGCTAACATGGAGATTATATATGTGGAATATTGTCTATTTTTGGTGGACCATGGCTGAGGTGGTGGTTCGGTAGTTGTTTGCAAAATTTTATTATATTTTCATTAACATGTGTATCTGTTAACCAGGGAGGAGTGCTGCCAAACATCCAGGCTGTGCTTTTACCAAAGAAGTCCGAAACCAAGGTAGGCAAGCTTAAGAGCCAGTCTCAAGAATACTAGATGTTTGGACCTCCACAGCTGAGGGAACTACATGAAGATGGAATTTGGATTGCAAGACCCTGGGAATTGTTGAAATTGAATGGACATTTTTTTATTTTGTCTTATATTTTTCTTTTTTTATATACCCTTCTCAGCTAAATGAATGTTTGATTGCAGAATTAAAGCCAATTTGATGATTGGGTTTCTATTGTAGTTCTGAAATCAGTTTATGATAATTTTGTTTTGGATTGTCCTACAAATGAAGAATTGTTAAGCTTTGTTTACTGTATAGTTTTCTCTGGTTTAAGGGAGATTGTCTCAGTCATAAAGGACCTGTATTTCTATTCCAAGGTGAAACCTATGGTATGCCTAAATATGATAAATTTTATTTGATCAGAATTACATAGGGGCTTCAGAAATATGATCAAGGTAGTCCTGGAAATTTAATCATTTGCTGTTATTGTGTTTGAATGATTTCTCACCCTCCTTATCTTTTCTGATTTCATGAAGTACAATTTTTTTTAAGTTTAAGGTCATTTCACAAATGAAGTTATTTTAAATGTCAAACCATTCATGTGGTGTGCTTTTGTATTAAATAAATGATTTTAAGATGTTTTTTCAATTGTCCTTTGTAAAATTTTACTGCCAATGTAACTGGCCCTTCTGAAACTAGGTCTCAGCAATAGCAGGCTACCATTTTGGAAGGTTTTAAAAAATGCATTGCAACTTTCCTTTATATAATTTGGTTTTAAGTAAGGATGCTGAAATCTAAGTTGCATAGGATTGCAGTAACCTTAAGTTGGTAAGAAGAACCTTTAAAGTTTTTCATATCTAAGGCAGGAAAGTGTCTTGTATCATGAAGTTGAAAGATGGAAGCTTCAAAGTTGTGGTTGGGTGCCTAGAGTATTGGCTGATTTATGTAAAGGCATGCTGAGATGGTTTAGCTATGTGGCGAGAAAGGAAGTCAATTGGGTCTAGAGATGCAGGAGATTTAATGTAAAGGGAGAGAATAACATAGAGGCTTCAAGAGAATGTACATTGAAATACCCTCTGCTATCATGGCTGTATCCATGCAAGCATGGAAAATGGCTGTGAAATGATGATTTGCTGATATACTGTAGATAGCTAAGCAATGTATACAATAGAGGAGTAAGGAGCATAGACTCCAGCCATCTGAGTGGGATCTTCACTGTTTGGTAGAGGTGAAGATTGAAGTAATTGTAATTGAATAAAAATGTACAGTGGTCCCTCGGTTGAGTTACCTTCCATAAGATTCTTAACTTCGGTTAATGAGCAATCCCTCGATTAACGAGTTTCTTACAAGCCAACCTGAACTTATTTTCGCTTGCATTTGGTGGTCCACCAGCTGTAGTATTAGTCCGCCAATACAGTAATCGGTTCTAGGGCTTAAATTCCTTACCATTTTAGCAAATATCAAGAAGTTTAAGCTATTCAATAATTTTAGAAGTTTAATACCGTGTATTAAAATTTTTAGTCATTTTAACAATTATTGAACATAATTGAAGGTAATGAATCTAGTTTTATGTGTGCCATCCAGCCTCTCAACACACCTTACAGGCGTCAGTGTCTGTCTTTTCAGTGGAGGTAACATCTTGCCTGAGACTCCACTAAATGCTTTTTTTTTTTTTGCAAGCCAATTATTGGTCATTTGAAATTTATTTTACATATTGATAATCTATAAAGCAGTGCAGTGTTGGTTTAAAGAAAAGTAATCTTGAATTACACGAAGAGAACTAAAATTTTATGGGTGAAATGGCCCCATGGGGTGACTTCTCTTCCACTCCCATGCGTTCTCTTCTCCCTTCTCCTCCACCCCTATTCTAATTCCCATTATCATCATCATCCAGGAGCCTTCCATACACACCTCAAAGTAAGTGTATTTTTCTACCTTTTTGTTGAATTTAGGCAATTTTCGGTGAGCTGGAACCAATTACCCAAAAACCCATTGAAACAATGGTTTTAAGTTAACGAGCAACTTTCTAGAATGGATTGTGCTCATTAACCGAGGGACCAATGTAATTACAAAATATTTTCATTGAAATTTTTAGACCAGGTAGTTAAGGATGGATGTCCTAAACCTTTGCTCGTCAGAAAACTATTGATTTATTTTATTTATTTTTTCTTCCTAGGGGGCTAGTCTATAATTTCCCTTGTCATCTTAATGCAAGGTGAAGCGGAAAAACGTTAACTGCCCATCTCGGAAGCATGTGTAGTTCATGCTTGCCTTCATGACTCGCGCATTAAGAGCGTAAAAGCCTGAAGGGTCATGGGTTTTGTCAGCAAGTTACATAAAGTGAAAGAATGACGAGAGAGAGGGGGGAAAATTTCCTGTATAATTTATCTCTGGTAAAGTGTGGCAGGTCCCTAATAATGTCAAGTGCCAGGCCTGTCTCTTGGAGGAGGGATATCTGGCCAGGGGGAGAAGAGGTGGTAATGGTTATCAGTGGTTTGTAGGTTAGAAAGTCAGTCTGGAGTTAACCTGGGAGTTTGGCTAGGGCCCTTGGGAGCACAGACAGGGGTGTCGGGCATTGAGGTCCCCCCCACAAGGAGGCTGGGAGTGATATGTTGTGGTAGGACAGGTACAGTAGAGGTGGAGGGAGGGACATACCTTTTAGTGTGATTGTGGTGTCGGCTCAAGGGCGAGGTTGGTAGGGGACATCCTTCTTGGCATAGATACGTAATCCACTAGCACAGTGGTTCCCAAACTGGGGGCCATAAGCTGAGGCTATGTACACATAAAAATCCCGCCCCCACCACTAGAACAGCCAGCCAGAGATATGGATTGGGAGAGGGGGGCCATGAATAAGGATCATATATGAAAAGTGGGTAATGATCAGAAAAAGTTTGGGAACCACTGTGTGACTAGCATGTCTTGCATGGTGTTCAATTGATGCAGAGAACTTGAGTGGATGGGCCCCAGGTGCCGGTGGGGAACAGGGAGTCGGGTGGGTGGTGTCCTCGGGTCTAATTGGGGGCCCTGGTGGAGACAGCTCAGAGACAAGAGCAGGCGCGGCTTGCAGTGGGTGGACAGAATGAGGCACCACTTATTGTGGTGATGGGGTGGGACGTGGCATGGGGCAGGCTCGGTAGGTGCCACGCCAGCAGTGATGCCAGGCGGCGGTGGAGTAGGCCTTGAGCATGGGGGGGCCAGGGCTATCAGCTTGTGTCAAACCAGAGGGGGTAGAATGGGTAGCAGATGAAGGCAGGGGTAGTCGGAGATGGTACAGAGCGTATCAAGTTTTCAACACGTTGGTAAACTCATGAAGAGGATATGATGTGTTGTGGTGGGGGGGGCACTGGTGGGAGCATAAGGCCTGACAGCAAGTAGAGAGACGGCGAGGAGGCCCAGTAGTAGTTGAGTTAGGAGATGGCCGGGATTCTGTGTTGCAGCCAGGCAGGGGCTGGTGTTATTGAAGGAGGCATTGCTTGAGACAGGAGGGGATGCAGGAGGAGGTTGGGGTAGACCCAACCTTCGGGGAGGCTTTTCCCCTGGGACAGGCGGACGTTTGAGGGCATTGCCATGAGTCAGCATTGTGCCAGCCACAACAATTACAACACCCCATTGAGGTGGTCTTTGAATTTCTGGGCACAGGTGTAGGAGTGATGGTTACGTGAACAGAAGCGACGTCTGGGATGATCACGTCTGCAGCAGGTGGTGAAGGTGTGACCCCAATGGGAGCAGTTGACAAAAAGCAGGCCTGGGGTAAAAGGGTTCTGCATATAGTGGTCCCTCGGTTAACGAGTTACCTTCCATAAGATTCTTAACTTCGGTTAACGAGCAATCCCTCGATTAACGAGTTTCTTACTAGCTGACCTCCACATGTTTAAGCTTGCATTTGGCAGTCCACCAGCTGTAGTATTAGTCCGCCAATACAGTAATCGGTTCTAGGGCTTAAATTCCTTACCCCTTTTAGTAAATATCAAGAAGTTTATACTATTCAATCATTTTAAAAGTTTAATATTAATTTTTTTAGTCATTTTAACAATTATTGAACATAATTGAAGGTAGGGTCACTAGTTTGTGGCACGCCATCCAGCCTGCCAACACGGCATACAGGCGTCAGTCTTTGTCTTTTCAGTGGAGGTAACATCTTGCTTGAGACTCTCTTCAACTAAATGCTTTTTTTGTGTTTGCAAGCAAATTATTGGTCATTTTGAAATTTATTTTACATATTGACAATATATAATGCAGTGCAGTTGTTGATTTAAAGAAAATAATCTTGAATTACACTAAGAGAACTAAAATTTTATGGGTGAAATGGTGCCATGGGGTGACTTCTCTTCCACCCCCAATGCCTTCTCTTCTCCCTTCTCCTCCACCCCCATTCTAACTCTCATCATCATCCAGGAGCCTTCTACATACACACCTCAAAGTAAGTGTACTTTTCTACCTTTTTTGTTGAATTTAGGCAATTTTCGGTGAGCTGGAACCAATTACCCAAAAACCCATTGAAACAATGGTTTCGGTTAACGAGCAACCTTCTAGAACGGATTGTGCTCGTTAACCGAGGGACCACTGTACAGTGGAGGGAGGACTGGGTCAGCCTCACAGTGGTTGGACACTCCCTTTACTTCCATTTAACTATGACAGCTGCCTGTGGGTCTTCTCCCGGTAGTGCCGATGTATATTGAGTACAGGTATATGGATTAAAGTCACGAGCATCTTTGACTTCAGGGTATAGGGGGAATTGTTTAACTAGGATGTGGCAACATTCATCAGCATCTACTGGGAAGGGGGGGGGGGTGCTCAAGGACAATCCCATCAAACCTAACCGTACTCAGTGTTTCATAGACCTCAGGAGTCTAACACTTGATAAAGTTACGGTTCTTACCGTGTTTTGTCCAATTAAACCATTCCTCGACGGTTTTCACTAAGTCCTTGGGGGAAGTGCAGATTCAGCTTACTTGGTTGGTTGGCAGAGGGGAGGGTGGCGAGGGGAAGCTCGCTGCCTGTGGCATTGGTGTTGCCACTCCAGCAAGTGTTTCACGTAGAAACATTACTGTTACTGTCACTATCACTGAGGTCTCACTCTTGCAGGGTGTGGGATGCAGTATGACTACCCGTATCAGAACTTTATGTATCCATGAGAGAGGGGACACCTCTTCTGGGGCGTTTACGTCGACCCCGCCCCCCCTATCACTGGCAACACTTGCCGGCGAAGGGGTAGGTAGTGACTGAGGTGGCCTTTGTGTGACGATCGGGAGGACAGGAGCGCCTATGGGCACACGTCTGTCCCCTTGCGTGGTCAGACCGCGACGGAACTAATTAATGGGGGAGCAGAAGTTGTTAATAACCTATGGAGGCGAGAGGTCGCGCATACCTCATTTTGGTAAAGGACCAACCCATCACCAAGAATGGGATCAAAGGAGACCTTCCTAGTGGTATAAAACAAATCAATATTTTTTATTAGCTAAAAAGCCAGAGGAGACGAGCTATGGTCACATTATAGTTTTCCGTGCAATAAATCGATGATAGCATTTCATCCACAGGCAATAAGTCAACAGTAAGTTTCATACACTGGCAAAAGGAGCTATTGGCTAGGTGTACAGCTTGTGCAGCTAGTTTGAGCTCAGTTGGAGAGCAGGATGGCTTCATTTTATGTTTCTATAGTATGGCAGCATTAACTGCTTCAGTGAGGTGTGGGCCTGTTTAAGAGGACCAAAAATAAACTTGTAGCATCCAGGCGATGTTTGTTTACAACAGCGAAGCGAGTACTCAAGTTTTGAATGAAATTCCCATCGTATGTATTCTTATTATTTTTTATTTACAATGGCCTTTTTGCTCATGTTTTTTATTGAAATAGTTTTTATATTTTTTTGTACATCTTAACATAAATGAGAACAAATTAAAACTGTGTAAATTTTATTTACACAATAGACTATAGCAAATTTCAACCCATCGTACCATAGATTTTCAAACTCTTCGCATCGTCCCTCTTTCAACAACAAATAAGTTGTCGCTGTGGAGACAACTTAATGAGTCAGTTGAAAATTAACGCTATGGTGGATTTATTCTGGGTTGAAACTCTAGTGTGACCAAGGGAGTTTAATACAGGTGGAGGCAGCAATCACCCCGCGCTGCCCAGCGGGGAGTGAAGCCGCCATATTGTTAGGGGGTAGGGTGTGAGCACCAGTACAAGCAATTTGTCTTTAATTTTTCACCTTTCGTTACTGGCAAATAAAATTGTCAGTTTTGTAATACAATTATTGTATGTAGTGTATTTAATGAGACACCTTGCATTAAAGACTAAATTATACACAATTTATGAAATAATAGGATAATGCAATACTTTTCATGACAAGCATTGCATACATTTCCTACAATCCACTGAACAAAACCAACTTGTTATGGGTTTGGCGACTTTTACATTTTTTTGTGTGTGTAGATTAAACGTGTATTGTTTTCCTGCATAGGAATACCTTACTTCAAGATAGATTTCAGAGATGCTTTGATCAATGGATAAAGAAGATTGCTTAATGGGTATGTGTCAGCCATGTGAGGAAGAAGCTCTGAAAAAATTATTTATGAGTTACTAATTAACGATTTTCCACTATTTGTAGGAAACTATTTTGTCATATGGGTTAGAAGTCAGAGAAGTGACATTGTTCCTGAAAATTTTTTCACAACTTTGACAAATCTTAATAACATTTAGTGAAGGAAAACTCAGTCTGTTCTTAAGTATAACAAGTGAATGAATTGAAAGAGGCTTTGGTGCTGTTGTGGGGTATGGGTGGTTTGGTTCACACTCAGGATGGGATGGAGAAAGGAAACTCACAATGTGCTCTCTGTATACATGTTGTATTGGATGTACAGTGCAGCTTGGTGCTGGGAAATGGCAGCGTGGTTACAAGCGTGATATAGAGAGAGCTGGTTGGTGAGATATATATATATATATATATATATATATATATATATATATATATATATATATATATATATATATATATATATATATATTATATATATATATATATATATATATATATATATATATATATATATATATATATATATATATGTATATATATATATATATATATATATATATATATATATATATATATATATATATATATATATATATATAAGAGCTAACCTGAAAACCTTAAGGATTCATATTACGCTCAAACGTCCACAAAACCTTCCGAGTCCCCCAGTGGAAACGTCCCCCGTTTTCTCTGTTTCCCCCGCCTTTGTCTATGGGAGCAGACGCTGTATGCTGGGACCTGTTGCCATCCATTCCTTTGTAATCAATTTAATTCTGCTTTCGATAGCTGAGTCAGAGCATTGTTAGTGAAGATAATAGTAGAGAATGAAAATGAGTTCATAGTCTCAATTTCAACGTCAGAGGGTACCGTAAATTAATTCATTGGAATAGGAGTAGGTGGACTCCCTGGTCTGGTTTGAGTGAGGGCACGCGGGCATTTTAACCGTTAGTAAGTGCCCGTCCCTTCATCCATACAGGTATGCCATTCCACGCTGTGTTGTAATTTGCCCTTCTTTAAGTGATTTGACCCAATTGATAGTTGATTGTGCAAGTGTTACAGTAACGTAGTTGATATGCTCTGAGTAAAGTCATATTTACGTCTTTAACGTCCCCTGAAACGTGTTGTTGTTGTCACCGGTTAGTAAGTGCCCGTCCCTTCATCCATACAGGTCCCTAACGCAGCCTAGGCCGTGTCTGTAGGGTGGATGTTGTATCCACTATGTCTGGGGACATGTCCGAGGTCCAGTAGGATCAGTTACCTTCGTGAGACCCGGCCGTCAGACACTTCAGACCACCTATAGCCCCCATAGCTGGCTCGTCTGGCCCTAACGCTCGGTCCACGAGGTGACCCTGGACCACCAAGCCACACACCACTACCAGCCCCCATCATTGGTGGATGAATGTCTACCTCAGTAGGGCTATATTTGTGTGGTGGAATTAACCCACTGGGATCTCCAGAGTTCGTCGGATAGTACTCCATGGTGGCTGGACCCCATGGCTGTTGCTTGAGTATCACTCCTGACGACTGAGTGTTGTAGTGGCAGTTGCCTAGTATTTATGGTGCTAAGTGACTATCATAGTTGTGTTATTGAGTATGTCCACCCCGTAGGGTTGGAAGGGTATTGAATATGTCCACCCAGTAATGGTGTGAGTATGTTGAGCCTGAGGGCCTAGTAATAGATTTCGTCTGTTAGTACAAACCAATTCTTTCTTCTAATTTCATATTCATGTTTAAATAAACTTTGTATTTGTATAATTGTGTATATTATTTACCTACAGTATTTACCGTTATTTCTTCCCTATTGCTTGATACTATCATTACACCTACCCACGAGCCTCCTATCGTCACGCTACCAATGGTGATATATAAGAGTAAAAGGAATTGTTACTGGCACACAGGCCCTCATGAAGGGTGGCAGTAGCAGCCCTCATAAATGGTGGCAGCTCAAGCCCTCATATACGTATATATATATCTTGATAAAATCACACGGGAAAATGGAAACAACGGAGTACCTTAGCTTTCGTCTTTATTCAAGACGAAAGCTAAGGTACAGTGAGTTCTGCTATAACGCGTGTTTTGACAACGCGAATTTGCTCGAACG
>NW_024741953.1:5000-25000 GCF_018991925.1 Homarus americanus | reverse complement strand
CATATTTGAGTGAGAAAGATCTATCTATCTATCTATCTATTGTATCTATCGTATCTATCTATCGCATCTATCTATCTATCTCTATTGAATCTATCCATCTATTATATCTATCGCATCTATCTATCGTTTCTATTGCATCTATCTATTATCTGTCTGTCTGTCTGTCACTACGCATCTGTCCATCCACGTGCCTTCTATCTGCGTGTCTGTCTGTCCATCAGTTGAGTAAGTTTAGAGATCCTTCGCCCAGATAAGGGAATAGGATCGATCAAGGAAAATTGTATATAAACTATAAAATCACAATTTAAAGCGGCCTCTCGTTAGTGGTGTTGCAGAATCCCTGGAACGAATCAGAATAAGAATCACTATTACAGTCATGTTCACAGCGTATGAAGATTATTATATTTATTGTAGTCTGTTTATTTTTTTGACTCGCTCAACAGAGAATGATAAATGAAAAGAGAGATGAAAAGATATATATATGACAGTATTTTATTTACCAGTAACTGATATATTGATTCATCATTGCAGTAGATGAGAAAACACACACACAATCAACCACGTCCATGGGTCATCACTTGTAGACAGACAAATATACTAAAATGACTACTGAACGACTGACCGTGACCTTTTGACTGTGACCCTTCCCTGTTTTACCCAAATATAGAAAAATTACCCAAGTTATATCCTGAAACTACCCAACCAACCCTAACCTAACCTGTCATTGAATAAAGACTAGATTCTGGGGAAGCAGAAGAAGACTTTATTATTGGTACTTGTTTATTTTAGCTGTGCTGAAAACCCAAGAAACCCAGATTATGGGGATGTCTGGTGAAGGACGGACAGGGGAGATATCTGAACGATGTATGTATGTGTTTGCACGTGTGTGTTTGAGTGTGCATGTGCCAGTGTGTGTGTGTGTGTGTGTGTGTGTGTGTGTGTGTGTGTGTGTGTGTGTGTGTGTGTGTGTGTGTGTGTTTCTTTATCTACCTCTAGCAGCTCGAACGAAAATACATGAGAATGACTTCATGAAAATGACCCAGAAATCATTGTACTCGTCGATGATAAACGTGCTGCTTTAACTGACTGGCTGAACAACCCTCAGTCTCCGGACCAAAGCTAATACCTTCTGTAAAGTAAGCGTGACCCATACGAACTTCGCTAATAAAACGACTGATTAAAAATAAAACACGTGAAACGCAAAAACTTGCACATCAACCACAAGATGCTGATTTTTCAATTCCACTAAAACATTTTATGGGCCAATCATTTCTGGCGCAGCTACCCTCCCTCCCCCGACAGTAACTCCGTAATTAAAGACGGAGAAAGACATCATGAGAGCTGGAAGAGCACTATATTCACTGCTCAATCAAAAACACCGATGTGGATGTCCTCACTATCCAAGAGTCCCTCAGCATCCCAGAGCTGACCCATCTCAGCATCCTCCATCCCTGGATGAGGTAGTTACTATATCAAACAGATAAAAAATATAAAACCTCAGGGCCTGATTGAATCCCAGCCGAGGTGTATAAAGCATGAGGACCTCTGCTTACCAGCCGTCTCCACTTCTGGAGAATATAAGGAAAAGGAGGAAATCCCCCAATCTCTTAAAGACGCGTCATCGTCAATATTTATAAGAACAAGGGGAGACAATTACCGCAGGATGTCACTGCTGTCCGTAGCTGGCAATATTATCGCCCGAGTCCTCCTAAACAGACTTGTTCCTGAGGCGGAAAACTTCCTCCCAGAATCTCAATGTGGCTTTAGACCATCACGTGGTACCACTGATATGATCTTGTTTCCCGCAGATACAGGAAAAGTGCAGAGAAAAGCGTCATGACCTGTACATGGCCTTCATCAACCTAACCAAGGCCTTCGACTCGGTTAACAGGGAAGCCCTGGTGGACCCTCAGCCGTTTTGGCTGCCTAAAATTCATTGCCATTGTGAGCAACTCTACGATAGCATGAACAGCAATGGAACCCAGTCTGAGTTCTTCTCCATCCAAACGGTAAAACAAGGATGTGTACTGGCACCAACACTCTTTTTTAGTTTTCTTGTCGCTGCCTTCCTTACTCGTGCCAGTGCCAATTTAGCCAGCAGGTTGTATCTCAATACTGGATGAAGGGTCTTTCAACATAGACGACTCTATACAGGAACAAAGGTGTCGGCAGCTTCCATTACTGAACTTTAGTATACAGACTGACCCCTCCACTTGTCACTCACACTGAACACAGGAGATCCTGAACACCTACGCAGATGCTTATACACTTCGGCGTTTATGTGAATGCATGTAAGAATCAGATATTCTTTCAGCCTGCCTCTGGTTCAGCACACCTCCACCAGCCATCCAGCTTAACGGTACCAACCTCTGTATTGTTACCCACTTTCATTATCTCGGCTCTACCTGTCCTACGGCGGACATCAATGAAGATTCAACATTGGATCAGATGTGTATCTCAAGCATTTGGCAGACTCCGTATCCGTGTCTTCAGCTGACAGGGGGCTGAAATTATCTACAAAATTGCACATATATCAAGTAATTGGTCCTCCACCCTGCTATATGGCAGACATGGGTCACATGCAGGGCACCTCAAAGCATAAAACTTTCACCAACGTAGTCTACTTTCCATCCTCCGAGTTCTGGGAAGACAAAGAGAACAAATGCAAGTATTCTCGCTGACACCAACTGTAGGGCTTCAAAGTTACCATTATCCATGAATAACTACGTTGGACTGGCCATGTTACCCATGGACGACAGTAGACTGCCAACGCTACGTTACAGTTAGTTAACGAATAGCAAATGTAACGCTGGCGGGCAACTGAAAATGTATAAGCATAGTCTTAAGACAAACCTGAAAAAGTGCCAAATCGCCCCTCACCTGGGAGACGATTACTCCACACCGTAACGCTTGGAGGAGCACCACACGAGAAGGTGTCAATGCTTTCGAATTAGCCCGACTGCAAATCAGGTGCAGACAAGCGCCAACACCGGAAGACGCTGCCGCCGCCCCTCCCGCACTAGATGTAGCCCTCCACATGGTAGTAACATCTGTGAACGACTCTGCCGGTCTCGAATCGGCCTCCTTAGTCACCTCAGAGCTCATCAATGTAGGTATATATAATAACTCATATCTTTTATCATAGCTAGATGATCGTCATACTCGATTCTGGTGACAGCAAATTAGTAATCGTTCCTGGCCAAAAAACCAGTGGATTTTCCCATGATAAAAAAATACTGAGATAAACTAAAATCAATGAAAACAAAATATTGATTAACATGCTCTATCAAGTTCCAAATTTCTCATACAATTGATACCAAACAAAACATTAGAAGATTTTTTAAATTGGTGCACTTCTTCTGTAATGTTATATTTTACAACGATAAGAGTTTTTGAGATATTGGGCCACGTCTGGTTAGTTAAGGTAGAATACACCTGGCGTCAGTCAGGTGTACAATCATCAAGGTACATGGAGCTATATACATAATGACATATATTCCTTTGTCATTAAGATGTTACTATTATCTGTCAAAATTCCTGTGCTTCTGTACATACATCTACGATTACATAATATTGAAATGCACACACATATACACAAACAAAGGACAAACAAACACTCGATCACACACACACACACACACACACCACACACACACACACCACACACACACACACACACACACACACACACACACACACACACACACACTACAAATTCTCATTCCCTCTATACAAACATCCCCTCCTCCCCACCCCTTTCATCCACACACATAACCTCTCCCCTAAGGTGTAATTATCTCTCCCTTGCCCCTACACTCCTCCCTCCTAGCCCTTCTCTCACCATCCACACACCATCACCCTCCATATCCTCTTCCCTCACCCACCTTCATCCCATATAAGATAATCCTTCCTGACGTCATACAATCTCCATCCTTCTCCCCACATCTCCCTCACTATTTTCCCACCTTTCTCCTCTTTACCTTCTCCCTGTTGTCTAATTACCCCCCCCCTCTCTCTACATACCTCCCTACCTCCACCTCCCTCCTCCTCCTTTCCTCTTTCTTCTCCCTGCCAATTCGTTTTTCCTTCTTCCTCCCTCTTCTTCATTCTTCTCCAACTCCTTTCCCTCTTCCCCTTCTTCTGTCCTCTTCTTTCTTCCTTCTTCTTCTTCCTTCTATAAACCATTTGTTCTTCTTCCTCCCCTCCTCCTCACTCTTCCACCCAGCCTTCCCAGACAACAGAAGCCCTCCCCCCTCCTCCCCCACATCAGCATCTTGGGGCTCTCCTCTCCAGTGTTGCGGATCATCCTAATTTACTAGTCGTCTAGAACTTATGTAAATAGCTTTAGGGTTCGGGGCAGGGCGGGTCAGGTCCAGGTGAGGGTCTTTTTTGTAGAAAGGAGGAACAGAGGAAGATTAGAGAGTGAGGAAGAAGTTATCAGTTCGAATTGAAAATTTAGGAGGAGGAAGAGAGAGGCCGACTTCGCCTATTAGCTAATAGTGTGTTAGGGTTGTGTCATGGATTAATTATTAATGTTTTTGGCACTAGACATACCCTGTCCCATTTAGCAGGTGTTTTAAGGGCCTTGTTCATATTATGACCCTACTGGCGGATGCTGGTCTAGGGAGGTTGTCTATTGCCTGGCCGTGTAAATCTGGGTTAATGGACCTTGAGATTTCGTAACTTTTTGGAACCATGTATGGTTGTTGTCGTTATCTGGTGGGAGTCTTTGAAGAGTTCTTGCTCTGATCGCTCTCTTTTGCGGGTCATGATATCTCGAGTCTCTATAGAGGTTTGAAAGGAGGGTAGGGGAAGGAGTGGTTATCTAGTTTTCAGCACCTTCGACTTATCGAATTTTGTCACAAGTTCAAATGTTTCGTATATTTTTTTTTGGTGAGGTGGTTTAATATAATTTGAAGTTATATATAATTGTTATCTTTTTTACATGGTAGGTATTCAATCCTACATAGTGTTACGTATAATTATTCTATAAGTTATATTTATCTATTTTCTTTGTTTTTATGGTACGTGTGTATTTTTTATAATTTTGTTGTATATACTACCGGTATATATTTCGCGTTAAATAATTTGTCTTAATACATTTACTTGTTGCTTTGAAGCAGAAATAGAAAAATAAAAGTTAGATTAAAGAAGTTACAGAGAAATAGAAAAATGAGTTAGATTAAGAAAGTTACAGAGAAGTTGCAGAGAAAAAATAAAAAGTAAAGTTAGATTGAAAGTTACAGAAAGTTACAGAAGTAAGAGTTAGATTAAGAGAAAGTTAGAGAGATGAGAGAAAACCCACCCAACCCGTCTCACTTTTCTTTACAATAATATAAACCCGCCATAAACTAGCTCCGCAAACCTTTGCCAAATACAATAAAAATATTATACCAGACATGCTATACCATTGCGACGCAGATCATAAAGACGCCGTGAGTGACAGACAGACCTGTGGTGTGGGCGGCAGGGATGAACAGGTGCATAGATGATGATGATGATGATGACAGTGATGGTGATGATGGAGTTGTGATGATTACAGTAACTCAATTATTAACGAAAAAAATAACACATAATTAAGTAATTGGAAAATGACAATAATTATAATGCTAATAGGTGACAATAATAATAATAATACCAACCACAACAGCAAATTAAAAAGACACTACAACTACTACAACAACTACTACTACTAAAACATACTACTACTTTTTTTTAATGGCCTCAGCCTCCAATACCACACCTTCGCCACCATTTATTTACCTTAATATTAAATATCCTAATGCAAAGGCTATCCTATCTGTGTTAAATTAGTTGAGCCGCAGATCATGCGGCATTCAATGACTGTAGCCTCGACAGTCAATATCTGCAGCAGTTGTCGGGTAGGGAGAAGCTCTCGTTCTGAGGCAGAGCAAAGCCGACCGAAGGAAGAAAGACGTCGACATCTCATCCAGGCTGTAACTAACTTCTGGGCTGCTGCTTCTGTTCGGAGATCAACTCGCAAGTCTGGCGTAAAAACATCTTGCCTTGGTCCATCACAGAGGTTGTGAACAGAAGGTAGAAGCTGCCTTGATCAACGTTTTGAATTCTCCCCAATGCCCTTCTCTTGTCGTTCTCGTTCCTCTATGTACAGCTTTACGACATGCGGCCATGGGATAAAAATCCTGATGTCGGCGCTGTCGCGTCCAGAATCCTGAACACTGAGCTAGCTTATAGATGTGTTTGAAGTCCTGTGTTGGAAGATCTCACCATCCAATGGAGGAGGTCGGTTCTACCATGACGTCCCGGCAGATTTCCTTCAACATTCTGTGAGATCCTTACCTCATCATGCCTCATGCATATGAACCCCTTCTTGCAGACCATGGCTACTACTACTACTACTACTACTACTAATAATAATAATAATAATAATAATAATAATAATAATAATATTAACATAAAATCAATATCCATTATCTCACATTACTTTCTATACAAGTCATGTTAGAAGTTAAAAATACCCAACGTTTATACAAGATGACACGGACCCGATAGCCGCTGTGGTGAGAGATGAGAAGACGGCAGCAGTATTCAAGAATTCTATCAAGTCATCCAGATAAAACAAAAGTCATCCCTTCTCACAGTTCACGAAGATTGGTAATTTTTTTACGGATTTAAAAGACTATAGAGATAAGGAACCGTAGTTTAGTTCATTTGTTGATAAAACATTTTAAAGTCAACAACCTAACCTAACCTAACCTGATAATTAAGGACCCTAAACTAACTTGGTTATCTAACCTAATCTAACTAACCTAACTAACCTAACCTAACCAACCAAACCTAACCTCTGATAATTAAGATCCTGAGCTAACTTAACCATATGTAACCTAACCTAACTAACCTAACTTATTTTGTGGTAGAAACAATTCACATACTCGATGGCTTAAGTTCATCTCCAAATAAGTCATATTTTTACTCCTATTCATAAATGTCATTTCTTTCTTAGTTTGTGAGACGGCGTTCGATTATGACAGAATACCCAGGAAGTTTCATTCTTAAATTTAAAAGGACTGATGGATGATATTTACAGACACTTCCCAACCCGCTGACTCTGACGATGAAAAATAAGCCTTCAGAGTAAGACCTTTCGAGCCAGGTTTTTCACGACATTTCAGCTTCATTAGTGAGTTAACAAGTAAATACATATTATAGAGGATTTTACAATTTTAATATTACATTTATGAAAAGTAAAAAAAAAAAATCATAGATAAAATGTTAAGTAACAACCAATAATTAGGTAAGTGCTAAATTGATTTAGTTTTTATGGCATTTATTTCACTGGCTTCCATTTTTTTCTGCAGCACTGATTTACTGTTTACGTTAATAAATTAAATTTTTAGAAGAACTTACACTGTTTGAAGGTAACCATGACTCCTAGAAGCAAGCGAATTATAAGATGATAGAAGTTTTGTTAAGAACGTAAATCACCAAGAATAACAAGACGATGCCTCTGTTTACACTTACTCACGAATACCAATACAACTAAATAAACAATACACAATTATTTCACTGTTGTATGATAATGTATGCTTCTAAACATCTTTCCATGAATATCGTTCTTGTTCACAACTTTCAGTAGTATCAATATATCAGATCCTTCCTCGAGCGATATCATATTCCTCATTAGTGTCAACATTAAGGACGCGCCGGCAGGTTGTGGAAGGGTGACAAGTCAGGTCTGGTGGGTACGGTGACTTAAAGGCAGGGTGGAGTAGACCTTCCTGTTACCCTACCTATTACCCTGCCACGGATTCAAGTTGGATAAGTTTAAGTTTAGGAGGGAGATAGGAAGAAACTGGTTCACAAATAGGGTGGTGGACAGGTGGAACAAGCTTAGCAACTTTGTAGTAAGTGCAGGAACTCTGGAAAGTTTCAAAAGGAGGCTAGATAGATTCATGGATGATAGAGAGTGGTAGTAACTCTCAACAGGAGCTGCCATGCACAGGCCAACCGGCCTGTGCAGACTCCTTATTTTCTTATGTTCTATGTACCCTGCTACCCTACCACCTTGCCACCCTGTGTTCATTAACGAGGACTTGCATTTGAGATTTTTTTTTACTCAAGCACCGATTAAGGGGGTCGTCAAGGGTTCATAATTTATGGCACAATAATGATTTCTTTTAGAGACTGTGGGGAGGGGGGGGAGTGGGGGGGCAGGGCGAGTGGACACAACGTTCGCCTCCAGTCCTCAGAGTGGCAGTTTTGATCCCGGGGAACTTAACCTAATCTAGCAGGCTAATCTGGTTTAACCTAACCTATCTTAACAATCGTACCTAACCATGCTTTTGACCCAATCGAACCAGACCTAGATTAACTTAACGATACTTGGATAGTTTTTGCTAGGACTTTCACGAATGACTCAATCATCTTGTATGTGGTAGTCATCATCAACATCATCAATACCTAGTCTCCATTACGGACTGAATTATCTTGTTCGAGTTCTTATCAAAACATCACCATCTTGACTTATCACTGTTTAGCTCACCTTACCTAGCCTCGTGACGTCACACCAACGACTCCTATTGTGCAGGTAAAGTTAGCATATCTCTGGTTCATGTATCAGAAATCTTTACCCATGAAGGTAAAACACTGCACTCTGCATACAGCGTCAGGGAAGGTGATTCACTCTCGGCATTGTACCTTTATTAACCTATAAATACCAGCGAATAACTCTTTTGTTTTTGTTCCAGGTCAGTTTCTCAAGGTATATTTCACAGAGGAATGTCGTTACTTGGTTTTATTGCGGGGTTGGTAACGACGTCCATCCTCCTGGAGGACCATCAACTGTTGTGGTGTGTGGTGTTGGGTAGTGTGGTGTGTGTGTGTGTGTGTAGTGCATCATGCAGTGTGGTGTGGTGTATGGTGTTATGTGCTGTGGTGGGTGTGGTGTGATGTGTGGTGTGGTGTGATGTGTTTTGTTGTATGGTGTGGTGTGGTGTTCGTGTGTGTGTAGTGCATTGTGCAGTGTGGTGTATTGTGTGGTGTGATGTGGTGTGTGGTGTGTTGTGTGTGTGTGTGTGTGTTGTGTATTTTATAGTGTGGTATGTGGTGTTGGGTGTGTTGTGCGGTGTGGTGGTGTGATGTGTGGTGTTGGGTGTGTTGTGGTATGGTGTGTGGTGTTGGGTGTGTTGTGGTGTGTGTGGTCTGTGGTGAGGTGTGTTTTGTGATGTGGTGTGTTGTGTGCACGTGGTGTGTTGCATGGTGTGTGGTATGTTGTGTTGTATAGTGTGGTGTGTGTGTTGTGCATTGTGTAGTGTGGTGTGTGGTGTATATTGTGTGGTGTGTTGCGTGGAGTTGTGTTGCGTGGTGAGTTGTGTTGTGTGGTGTGTTGCGGTGAGTTGTGTTGCGTGGTGAGTTGTGTTGTGTGGTGTTGCGTGGTGAGTTGTGTTGCGTGGTGAGTTGTGTTGTGTGGTGTGTTGTGTGGTGTGTTTTGTTGTGGTGTTCCCACACTGACTTGCCTTATACTACCATTCCACGCAACTATTACACACCTTCATCTGGATATATATATATATATATATATATCCTGATAAAATCACACGGAAAAGGGAAACAAGACATCTTCAGAAGCAACTGGATTATATGGACAGACAGAGGCTTAAATATACAGGGTGACCTTATAAAACATGAGGTCAGGTCATAATGATGTCATCCTAATCCCTCACACCAACACACACGTAGGAGCTTAAGAGAAGGTGACGTGACTAGTCAGGTCAGGTCAAAAATAAGGACCCATTAATAACTATCATACATCTAGATCAAAGGTTTTAGCATTTTTAACCTTGGGCCACTGACAAATAAATTTATGTAACATATTATCAGTTTTGAACTCGACCATCACTAAGGTTTATTGATTAATTTTAATCAAACTAGCTTCAACCAGAGGTCTTTCTGTGACACAAGATGATTTGAATACTTCTAAGCTTTTTTTCCCAAGCAATGGGGTGATTATTATTCTAACATGAACGAACAAGGCACTGCTTTCAGATGCAGTTCTGATATTATACTTATGTTGTTTGATTCTGAGCTGCAGTGCTTCTGTCTGACCTACATAATTTCAATTACATTTGCTACATGAATACAATAAACACTTCCATTTACATTCAAACTTGGGCTATTCCTTATTAACATATTGGTAATGGTTGAGTCATACTTGAAAACAACATTAATATTTAGAAGCTTGAGGGACCGAACTAACGGGACAAATTCATCACGATAGGCAGAGTCAAAATATTTAGGTGTGTGATCTGTATAGAAGATAACCACAGAAGAAAGAAAAACACGAAAGCCAAAGCGCTTTGTGTAATCTACATCTTCAGGTGAGTACAGACTAGTCTGAAGATGTGAATTACACAAAGCGTTGGGAACTCGTGTTTTTCTTTCTGTTATCAGCATATACTAGATCACCACTAATACATATATATATATATATATATATATATATATATATATATATATATATATATATATATATATATATATATATATAACATTTTATGTATCAAGTAAATAAAGTCTCCAGACTGAGCCATCATCACCGCCAGTGTTTCATGAAGTAGTTCCTGTATTGATTGACTCACCAGCTGGTGCCAGGTGTCATGCGTGTATTGATCACTTGCTTCCATTGTGTCAGGTGTCACAGACCAATTAATCAGCTGTTTGCACTTGAGCCGATAGTCAAATGTTCGCCGAATGGTGGATCACGAAAAACTTTTACAGACATTAAAAATAAGTACAGTACTCGTACAGTAAATTAATGGGGAGACGCCATAACCGAAGTATCGTACTTGAGTTGTTTCAGACGAGACTTACACACAAGACAAACTCATATACCATAAGACAACATAGACCCGTACAAACAACACAGTTTGAGACACTCGTAACCCGACGGAACACAACACACTACAACAAACAACGAAACATAATTCAAAATGGACAAAACGATCTATAACGAAGGTGTGAAATGAGCATCAAGGTTACAAAACCCATAGAATAGAAATCAACGGCAGAGACAGTGCGTTTCTGTATTCTACCTCTTAAAAGCTCACAAGGTCTCACTACTAAAGAACCAGAGTAAATCCGACGTTCTGAATATCTCTTAATTACCACATATATTTTAACATATCAAAAAAGGAATAAACTCCTCAAGACTTTCATTATATTTTATGTTATATATTCGTCTAAATAATCACCTCAGTAGCAAGAGCACTATACACAGAAGGCACGAGAGGGCACTGCACACAGAAGGCACGAGAGGCACTATACAAGGAGAGAGGCAACATACAGGTATGCATGAGAGGCACGACTACTAGAAGGCACGAGAGGCACATACACAGAAGCATCACATGCACAGAAGGCAGAGAGGCACTATATACAAGAAATAGAGAGGCACTATACACAGGCAGCGAGAGGCACTATACACAGAAGGCAATGAGAGGCACTATACACAGAAGGAACAAGGAAGCACCTATGCACAGAAGGCACAGGCATACAAGAGGCACAAGAATACAAGCGGCATGAGAGGCACTATACAGAAAGCAATAGAGAGGCACTATAAACAGAAGGGCATGAGAGGCACTATTCACAGAAGGCAATGAGAGGCACTTATACACAGAAGGGAATGAGGCACTATACACAGAAGGCACGAGGCACTATAAAGGCAGAGAGGTAAATTCACAGAAGGCACGAGAGGCACTATACACAGAAGGCAATGAGCGTACTACAAGAAGGCATGAGAGGCAATTTATGCATAAGAAGGCACAGAGGCACTTGGCAACACGACACACAAAGGCATGAGAGGCATTAACAGAAGGCATGAGAGGCACTATACACAAGGCAATAAGAGAGGAAACTATACACAGAAGGCAACAGAGGCATCTATGCACAGAAGGCACGAGAGAGGCACTTGCACATGAAGCGCACGAGAGGCACTTATACAGAAGGCAACAGAGAGGCAACTATACAGAAGCGCATGAGAGGCACATTATACACAGAAGGCACAGAGAAATTACATGCAAAGAAGGCAATGGAGAGGCACTATACACAGAAGGCACGAGAGGCACTATAAACAGAAGGCACGAGAGCACTATACACAGAAAAAGGAATGAGAAACTATACACAGAAGGCATGAAGAGCAATTATACAGAAGGTAACAGAGGTACTACATACAGAAGCACGAGAGGCAATTATACAGATGAAAGTGAGAGGCACTAACACAGAAGGCAATAGAAGCATTACACACAGAAGGAACGAGAGGCACTATAAGGCCAGAAGGCAATGAGAGGCAAGTATATATAGAAGGAACGAGGGGCAATTATACACAGAAGGCAAGAGGAGGAACTTACACAGAAGGCAATGAGAGCACTACGAGACAGGAGGCACTATACAAGAGAAAGAGAACTATACACAGAAGGCAACAAACAAAACAAAGAAAAAAGAGGCACTATACAAAGGCAGAGAACAATACACACAGAAGGTAACAGAGAGGTACATACACAGAAAGGCACGAGAGGCACTATACACAGAAGGCAATGAGAGGCACTATACAGGTAAGGAGGGAATTAAAGAAGCAAATGAGAGGCACTATACACAGAAGGCAATGAGAGGCACTTAGCACAGAAGGCACGAGAGGCACTATACATACAGAAGGCACGAGAGGCACTATTCACAGAAGGCAACGAGAGGCACTATACACAGAAGGCAACGAGAGGCACTATGCACAGAGGCACAGAGAGGCACTATACACAGAAGGCACGAGAGGCACTATACACAGAAGGCACGAGAGCACTATACACAGAAGGCACGAGGCACTATACACAGAAGGACGAGAAGCACACTAACAGAAGACGAGAACTATACACAGAAGGCTAGAAGCTATACACAGAAGCAAATAGGAGGCACTATACACAGAAGGCACGAGAGGCACTATACACAGAAGGCACGAGAGGCACTATACACAGAAGGCGAGAGGCACTATACACAGAAGGCACGAGAGCACTATACACAGAAGGGCCGAGAGGCACTGTACACAAGGCACGAGAGGCACTATACACAGAAGGCACGGGAGAGGCACTATACACAGAAGGCACGAGAGGCACTAAGAACACAGAAGGCACGAGAGAGGCACTATACACAGAAGGCACGAGAGGCATTTATACACAGAAGGCACGAGGAGGCACTATACACAGGAAGGCACGAGAGGCACTATACACAGAGGCACGAGAGGCACTAGTACACAGAAGGCACGAGAGGCACTATGACACAGAAGGCACGAGAGGCACTATACACAGAAGGCAATGAGAGGCACATATACACAGAAGGCACGAGGGAGGCACTATACACAGAAGGCACGAGAAGCACTATACACAGAAGGCACGAGAAGCACTATACACAGAAGGCAATGAGAGGCACTATACACAGAAGGCATGAGAGGCACTATACACAGAAGGCACGAGAGGCACTATACACAGAAGGCACGAGAGGCACTATACACAGAAGGCAATGAGAGGCACTATACACAGAAGGCACGAGAGGCACTATGCACAGAAGGCACGAGAGGCACTATACACAGAAGGCACGAGAAGCACTATACACAGATATAATGAGAGGCACTATACACAGAAGGCACACAGAAGAACTATATACAGAAGGCACGAGAGGCACTAGAAGGCTGAGAGGCACTATACACAGAGGCACGAGAGGCACTATACACAAGAGGCACGAGAGGCACTATACACAGAAGGCACACAGAAGCACTATACACAGAAGGCACGAGAGGCACTATACACAGAAGGCACGAGAGGCACTATACACAGAAGGCACAAGAGGCACTATACACAGAAGCACGTGAGAGGCACTATGCACAGAAGGCACACGAGAGGCACTATACACAGAAGGCAATGAGAGGCACTATGCACAGAAGGCACGAGAGGCACTATACACAGAAGGCACGAGAGGCACTATACACAGGCCAGAATGAGAGGCACTATACACAGAAGGCACGAGAGGGCACATATACAGAAGGCAATGAGAGGCACTATCCAGAGGCACGAGAGGCACTATGCACAGAGGCACGAGAGGCACTATACACAGAAGGCACGAGAGGCACTATACACAAAGGCACGAGGAGGCATACACAGAAGGCACGAGAGGCACTATGCACAGAAGGCACGAGAGGCACTATAGCACAGAAGGCACGAGAGGCACTATACACAGAAGGCACGAGAGAGGCACTATACACACAGAAGGGCACGAGAGGCACTATGCACAGAAGCAAGAGGCACTATACACAGAAGGCACAGGAGGCACCTATACACAGAAGGCACGAGAGGCACTATACACAGAAGGCACGAGAGGCACTATACACAGAAGGCAATGAGAGGCACTACACAGAAGGCACAGAGGCACTATACACAGAAGGCAATGAGAGGGCACTATACACAGAAGGCACGAGAGGCACTATGCACAGAAGGCAATGAGAGGCACTATACACAGAAGGCACGAGAGAACTATACACAGAAGGCACGAGGAGGCACTATACACAGAAGGCACGAGAGGCACTATACACAGAAGGCACGAGAGGCGCTATACACAGAAGGCACGAGAGGCACTATACACAGAAGGCACGAGGCACTATTCACAGAAGGCACGAGAGGCACTATACACAGAAGTCACAGAGGCACCATATACACAGAAGGCACGAGAGGTACTATACACAGAAGGCACGAGAGGTACTATGCACAGAAGGCAGAGAGGCACTATACAGAGGGGGCACGAGAGGCACTATACAGAAGGTGGGAGGGTACTATACAGAGGCACGAGAGGCACTATACAGAAGGCACGGGAGAGGTACTATACAGAGGAACGAGAGGCACTATACACAGAAGGCACGAGAGGCACTATACACAGAAGGCACGAGAGGCACTATACACAGAAGGCAATGAGAGGCACTATACACAGAAGGCACGAGAGGCACTATACAGAAGGCACGAGAGGCACTATAACAGAGGCAATGAGAGGCACTTACAGAAGGCACGAGAGGCACTATACACAGAAGGCACGAGAGGCACTATAAGTACAGAAGGCACGAGAGGCACTATACACAGAAGGCACGAGAGGCACTATACACAGAAGGCATCAGACGGAGATGTCTCCAGCAGCTGTCTGAGCCGCCTGCTTCTGGCCATTGTTCAGGCTACCGTGGTCTATGTGAGCCCACCACCTGTCTCTCCCTCTCCCTCATCTCCACCTGTCTCCTCCACCACCACCTGTCTCTCCCTCTCCCTCCATCTCCACCTGTCTCCTCCACCACCACCTGTCTCTCCTCTCCCTCCATCTCCACCTGTCTCCTCCACCACCACCACCGCACCTGTCTCTCCCTCTCCCTCCATCTCCCTGTCTCCCTCCTCCACCACCACCTGTCTCTCTCTCTCTCCTCCTCTCCACCTGTCTCTCCCCACCACCACACCTGTCTCCCCTCTCCCCTCCCTCCACCTGTCTCCTCCCCCACCACCCACCCCCTGTCTCTCCCTCTCCCTCATCTCCTGTCTCCTCCCACCACCACCACCTGTCTCCCTCCATCTCCTGTCCCACCTCCCTGCCACCTGATTTAATATTGACGTTTGATGTCCATTTGATATTTGAATTTTGTTTTCTCAATTTATATATTCGTATGATTGTTTCGCTTTCAGTGCTTCCTTCACTCTATAAATCACCCTTTCCTTTCTGTCCTTCTCCTACTTCTCCTGTTCCCCTTCTTCTTCCTTTTATCCCTCCTCCTCCTTTTATCCCTCCTAGTCCTCTTCTTCTTCCTCTTATCCCTCCTACTTCTACTCTCCCTTCTAATCCTCTTACTCTTTCTAGCCTTCTTCCTCTTTTTCGACATCTTTCTCCTTTTATCCCTCTTCCTTCTCTCTCTACCCTCCTCCTCCTCTCCTCCTCCTCCTCCTCTCCCCCCTCCTCCTCTTCCCTCTCCTACTTTTCCATCTCTTTCTCCTCCTCCTCCTCCTCCTCCACCTAACTCACAGCTACACATAAAATCTTTACCCTTGTTGTTGCTGATTTCATTTCACTTTCCTTTCTGCGAATTACTCCAACACCCCGTCTCTCTTTCTCTCGTTATTGTTCTCACCTTGACTATTGTTTGTTTTTTTTCCTACTTTTTGTTTAAGTCTTTCCTCTGTTTTATATTCTCTCTTCATTTCTTTTTATTCTTTCGTCTCTTTCTCTGATATTTCGTATTTATTTTTAGTCTTTTTCACCTTGTGTATCTTTTTAGTTTCCCCTTCCCTATTTAATCATACCTGTGCTTTCTGACCTCACTGATGGATTCTGGTCTCGCGTGGGGGATTTTTCTTTTGTCCAAGTGAGTCTTAAGGCCACTAATAGCTAGTTCTTAAGTCACCTTTGTTATCAAGAATTGTGTTATTACTAAAGGAATCCAGTCTCCTTTGTGGGGTCATTAAGCTCATGTAATTAGGGGTGAGGAGCTAATGGTAGAGTTATTAATGAGGGAAATTTGAAGGTAGGAAAGCCAGGAGAAGGAAGAAAGACTCTGATGAAGGTGAGAAATTAAAGCCTGGGGCCCCCTGAGAGAGAAGCAAAATTTGAGAGGATTGGTAAAGACAGTCTGAATAATGTTTAATGTGGAGGGTCGTGGTCGCCAACCCTCAGCCAGGAACACTTGAATATTTATTAATCTTCTATCATCACACACACACACACACACACACGTACACATATATATACAGTAGAGAAAACAAAGAAAGGCAGAGAGATATAAAACGAAAGAAGAAAAAAACACGTAAAAACAGAACCAAAACATACATTCTCTGTCAACCTGAGGAAAAACGTAAGGAAAAGTTGACCCCCAGTCCCTCTGACAAACAGACAGAGAGAGAGACAGGAACAGCAACCACACCACAAGAAACATATATTCTTCGTCTTCCCTACCACCCACCAACCCACCTCCCACCACACACCCACCCACACCACCATTCATCTATCACCCACAACACCTATACCATCCTCCTACCACCCATACCACCCACACCACCACCCATACCATCCACCTACCACCCACACCACCACCCATCTACAAACCGCCATCTCTCGTGTACCCACCCACCCACCGCCCTCAGCTGCCGTAGTCCTGGTATAAAAAAATAAATAAAAAAAATCTAGTAGTGAAGGCGTTCCTATCCCGACGTGTCTCCAGTTACACTCTAAATGACTTGTTGTCCCTGATGCTCTCTCTCTGGTTTGCATACATAACACCAATACGTCGCCCGGTATTAGCCTTACCTCACTTTCCATCCACCAACACCGTCAACCTGAATATATTTTTTTTCTCCCCTCCTCTCCTCTCCTCCCCCTTCTCTCTCTCTCTCTTTTGCTTTCATTATTTCTCCCCCTTATTTCTCAGTAAAAACATTCCCTCGTGACTTGTTCCTTTGTGTGTGTGTGTGTGTGTGGGGAGTATTATACAAGTATATACTCGTATACACAATTTTTTTACTATCAAGGTGCTTTCCTCTCCTGAACACCACTCGTCCACCACACCACCACCACCTCCCTCAACCAGCCTAACGTCTCTAGAGGTGGGGGGGGAGGGGGGGGGAGGGGGGGGGAATACTAGAACACTCAAAGGACACCAGACAAAAGTAAAAAACACAAAGGTATCGTTGTTCGCTACTACAGGTCAACTTTATTTCGCTAGAACGGGACAGGTAAAAATTTCCAGGTAAAACTTGGGCTTACGATCGAACCACAGAGTTTTGAGGAGGGCGTAGGTACTGGCCAGTTTCAGGTATATTGTGTGGTGCTGGGTGGTCCTGTTTGGTGCTTGTTGGTGCTGGGTGGTCTGTTTGGTGCTTGTGTGGTGCTGGGTGGTCCTGTTTGGTGCTTGTTGGTGCTGGGTGGTGCTGATGCAACTCCCTCACACACACACACACACACGACCAACTAACGGAAGGTCTCAACCCAACTATTACCTGAAGACACCAGTAGGAGGAGCAAAAGGCAGTATAGAGTAGGTGACCATCGTCCCTCTACATTAGGAAAATTGGATCCCTTCCTAACTTCCTCATCAGTAAAGTTGGCTTGCGGCCTATGGGAAATACTCTTAGATAAGGGAAATCACCCAAGTTACAAGAGTTAGTGAGGGAAAGTTTGTCATAAACCGAGTAGTGATGATCGACCCGGGAAGACGTCTAAACCTTCTTCACTTACAGGTGTACTGACAGCGACACTAAGTAGCAGGGAAGTTGAGTCACTGAGTTTTTTGTATGATACTGTGTGGGTGTTATGGTGGTGGTGGTGGGTAGGCTGGCTAACTTTAGTGAGAGAGAGAGAGAGAGAGAGAGAGAGAGAGAGAGAGAGAGAGAGAGAGAGAGAGAGAGAGAGAGAGAGAGAGAGAGAGAGAGAGAGAGAGAGAGTGTGTCATAAGAGTCACCAGGTATCAACATATCAACGAACCAATCAATTAATCAAGCAATCAAGAAGTTTTGCAAGAGACATCAAGCCAGGTACAGGTGAGTCGAGAATCTGGTACACCTGAATAATTAACACTCCAACAATATCCAGGTGTATCGATGATGTAAGTTTTTAATAAGCAATTGGTGTTTACTGACAGAAATAAAATATTGTTACACCCTGTTAGCCAGACAATAAATAATTAAGACACGGTAAAGACAGAAATGACAAATAAAAAACAGTTGTGAATATTTAGTTTTTCCCTCTTTGTGGCCCTGACAACATTAGCAATTTTGTTCTTGCAAAGTAATTGGGTTAATATTTCCTATACCTTCAAGTCTCATAATATTGCTATATATAACAACTAAGTCACCAAATCAGCATCTCTGACTGTTATGAGGTGGTCGTGGAGATGTTAGCATTTGAATGGCTATATGAGTACTCCTGGCATTCCACCAGTTGACATAAAATCCTGTTTAATTTTGTTGACATGAGCTCCAAAAGAGAATTTTATATATTCGTTACTTAGTCCACCAATCAGCCTAACTACTTTCGAAAGACATGCTGACAAATGCTTGGGACACAGAAGCTTTTGGTAATAGGAAAGTTTATTTCTCTTTGAATATTCAGGTTGTTTGTGGACACAGTTACAGATTTTAACATTGTTACACAGTGACCTGGAAGTTTGCACGACCTTCGTATATTTAATAATAGTAGTATATGCCAGGAATCAGAAGAGGGGTATTTGAGGGCCGCTCGGCGACAGTGGTTATCCAGGTCGTAATTACTTGCTTACACCACTCTTGTTCCTCATAGTAACCAAGACATATAAGCTGCTTCTCTGTTTCTTGGAGCCAATTGCAGCGGGAATCATATTCTTGTCATATACTGTATTATTTCTTGTTTTCGCCAATAAGGGACAACTCAGCTCCTCATCAGTTACGTGCAATTTCGGGATTAGACTTATTTGAAAATCGCAGCTTCTTCTGAGCGGTGAAATGTTAACAAATGAGCATCGGGCATACTAACGGTATAGATAATAATGTTTCCATGCTCGTGCAAGCACCAACAGATCCCCGCAACAAGCCCCTGGGCGGACTTTAACTTCAATGTAAACAACTGTGGCGAAACACGCCCTGCCGCTGGGATACAATTGCAGGCCCCGTTTTTACCTTTAATAATATGGCTACTGAGTACATACCCCTTGAGTACGTTGATTGTATAAGCGAGGCGCTTGCACATTTGTTTACAAGCTGAATTATCTCCCGGATGATGGGGACGAGAGTTATCAATCTTTCCTTAATACTGACATTAAACTCCCAGAGACTGTGATTGTTTATGCAGACTGTTTTGTCGGAGGTCAAGCACAGTGTTGTGGAAAAAATATGCAGCAAACACGGATTCTGCATCAAGTCGATAACACATCAAAACCAAATTCCCAAGTGTTACGAATGTAGTGGCGTTTCATGTATCGTCTCTGTACTACACGA
>NW_024741953.1:0-2500 GCF_018991925.1 Homarus americanus | reverse complement strand
GTTGGGTTGATTGGGTTGGGTTGGGTTGGGTTGGGTTGGGTTGGGTTGGGTTGGGTTGGGTTGGGTTGGGTTGGGTTGGGTTGGGTTGGTTGGGTTGGGTTGGGTTGGGTTGGGTTGGGTTATCATAAGGTCAGTAATGTAGCTACAAGATACTAATCACCTGAACAGTAAAAAAAAAAAAAAATGTATTGCATATTTTTTTAGTTTTCCTATAATATAAATATGTTCTTTCTGTGTATTGAATTATTCCTTTTACCGTACAATCCTTTCATGTTTTATATCACTCCAGGGTCGACAACGTTTAATATCATTCCATCCCAATCTACCCTTCCCTAATCCTTTAATTTTCATTTCGTCCATTACCACTTCTCTTCTCCCTAGTATCTTATTCCTACTACATATATCCAGTATATATCTTGTCGTCATACAAGGCCATAAAAACTATTTCATTACACAACCTCGCTGTAATTAGCGTAAGATGATCAGAGGTTGTGTGACATTAGATGGGGAGCAGGTGGGGAGGGGCGGGAGCAGGTGGGGGCTGGAGGTTCCAATTATCCTCACTGCGGGGCCTTATTCAGACGCCAGCCAACTGAATCATTACTTTGATATTCAATCTCTATTACCGCCACGTATCAGCCGGATGTTACCTTTTGTTCACCTGTTTTGACGCTTTGCTATTAGTCGAATGTAACTTTCATTATCAGTTATGTTGTATTTGTTGTAAAAGGGTTATTCAGGCATGATATGTTATAATACGTAAAGCGAAACATAGACGTGGTGTAAGATTTAATTTCTAGTAGTGATATACATAGCCACCGACCAAGCACACAGTCATCATAACTAAGCCACTAGGTTAAAATATTTGGACTGGGCCACTTACTAAGCATAATAAGTCCAGGCAGGGCCACCAACCAAGCAGGATGTATATAGTTCCACCATTTTGTGCCATTAATTAACACGCCTCACTAACAGAAGCTTGGGCAGAAATTATACATCTGAGCCAACAGGCAGATATAGGAGTCATAGTTCAGCTTTTTATTAAGGTGAATATTTTCATAATTCACAGCTATCATGCTTTCTGCTAACTCAATATTAATTATGAAGTCATATAATTATCTATATAATAAAGAAAAACAAACACTTTTTCTTAATTATGGTATTATTTTTTGTCTTCATTACCAACAAAGGAGGACAGGAAGCGCTTACAATAAACATTACTTCCAAACTCCCTCACTCAACAATTCCACCAACCAGATCAGGAGAGGCTCACTGAGTTGAGAGGGATCCAGAATCCTCAAGTCCTAGATTTCCTTATTCTCTATAACTTGTTGCAGTAGACAATGAAAGAGTTAAAGGGTTCCATAAATACATCACTGAGTTTCTAAGCTTTTGGTACACAAGGAGGTAGCATGATCGGCACTGCACTCGACCGCCTTCACTTTCAAAATTATAAAGTTAGGTAATCCATCTACAGCTGGGTGGGTGGATGGGAAGTACAAAGGATCGAACCACCATCATTTAGGACAAAAGCGAGCACTGAACAAATCATCTGTTAACCTAACCTAACCTAACCTAACCTAACCTAACCTAATTTGACACAAGCAGCGGGAGATTACAACAAGCAGGTAAACAAACTGCTTTCCTGGAGAGGACTCAGAGTGAGGTTAAGTTAGAATTTATTGGGTTAAGGTGATGGTTAAGGGTAAGTAATTTAGTTCATTTAAGTTTGTATTATGTTAGGTCAGGTTATGTGAAGAGTAGTTAGGTTAAGTTAAGTTAGGTTAAGGATATATCAAATTAAAAGCATAAACAACACCAAAAGTCAGCAGCGCCTCTTAACTCCTCGTCATTATCTCCTCAATTCAACTTATTATCTTTAATGGGATAAATTAACACCACAAAAAAAATTTACAGTTTATGTCAGCGACGTTAACAAAATGTAAATGGATCTTGAACACACCTGACGTATACACAGACACCCGTTGTTAATTAATAACTGGGAGTAGGGGACCAGGGGTATATATATACGTATATATGTATAAGGTTAACTACGAGATGAAGGTTAATCAAGTCGTGTTGTAGTTAAAAAAAAATAACTAAATATCAAATTAATACTGAGATTGAATAGTGCTAACCACCACGGGTGTGTTGGGGAAGGAAGGCTATAATCATTTGTTTGTTAGTATATATCTGAAGGTTTAATCTATCTCACCTGAAGGGTATAACACACTGATACTTTGACCAGATGAAAACGCAATACTCACTGTAATTAAGAAGGGTGTCAAGGCTCTGTAAATCGTATATCCTTAATTTATTCTACGTCCAGTGGTTATTAAACTTGATTACGTTAAAGTGTTACATGTTAATTATGATCTGAATTAGAAGCTTTTTGTTTCAGTGTAATATGCTTATAAGGATGATGAGTAAACGTAACCTGAGGGGTAATATAGTACATAATAATGGTTTGATGACTGGCAAACACCAATATTGCATGGCA
>NW_024741952.1:17500-20711 GCF_018991925.1 Homarus americanus | reverse complement strand
AGGGAGAGGGAACAAGGAGGGAAAGAAGGGAAAGGAACGTGAGAGAAAGAGAGAGAGCAGACAGACAGACAGACGGTACATACAGACACGGAAACAAAACTTATCCATAAATCAAGTCACTTCCATTAAAAGTTTGGCGACATCATCTCTGTAATAATCCCGCCAAAAAGAAATCCGGTCAAAACTTTCCTCATTAATTTCCTCATCTTTTTTCTTTATAAATGTTCCCAGATTAATGTGTTTCTCAACGATCTTTCTCAGGTTCTCTCTCAGCAACCCCCCCCCCCCTTTCCACTGAAGAAGATGATTTAACCCCACTAAACCCACTGAGGAAGATGACTTAACCCACTGAGGAACATGACAGCCCACTGAGGAAGATGACTTAACCCACTGGGAAAGATGAATTAACCCACTAAACCCACTGAGAAAGATGACGTAACCCACTGAGGAGGATGGCTTAACCCACTGAGGAAGAGGAAGCAACCCACTTAACCCACTAAGGAAGAGGAAGCAACCCACTTAACCCACTGAGGAAGAGGAAGCAACCCACTTAACCCACTGAGGAAGAGGAAGCAACCCACTTAACCCACTGAGGAAGAGGAAGCAACCCACTTAACCCACTGAGGAAGAGGAAGCAACCCACTTAACCCACTGAGGAAGAGGAAGCAACCCACTTAACCCACTGAGGAAGAGGAAGCAACCCACTTAACCCACTGAGGAAGAGGAAGCAACCCACTTAACCCACTGAGGAAGATGGCTTAACCCCTTGAGTATTATGAGTCAGCTCAATGGTTAAGATATAACAAAGTACAAAGACAACCATCACTCACCTCGATCTCAAGACCACTCAGTGTGCATCATCTGGTACATGGGGGCCACTGAGAGAGCATAACAAGAAGAGGACCACTCAGTATGCATAACTCCCATCTAAAGCGAGGGCCACTCAGTATGCATAACTCCCATCTAAAGCGAGGGCCACTCAGTATGTATAACACTTGAAGGGAGGGCCACTCAGTGTGTCTTAGTGTCTGATTGTCTGTCTGTCTTTCTATTAGTGTGTCTGTCTGTCTTAGCGTGTGTCTGTCTGTCTTAGCGTGTGTCTGTCTGTCTTAGCGTGTGTCTGTCTGTCTTAGCGTGTGTCTGTCTGGCTTTCTATTAGTGTGTCTGTCTGCCTTAGTGTGTCTGATTGTCTGTCTGTCCTTCTATTAGTGTGTCTGATTGTCTGTCTGTCTTAGTGTGTCTGTCTTAGTGTGTCTGATTGTCTGTCTGTCTTTCTATTAGTGTGTCTGTCTGCCTTAGTGTGTCTGATTGTCTGTCTGTCCTTCTATTAGTGTGTCTGATTGTCTGTCTGTCTTAGTGTGTCTGTCTTAGTGTGTCTGATTGTCTGTCTGTCTTTCTATTAGTGTGTCTGTCTGCCTTAGTGTGTCTGACGTCTGTCTGTCTTTCTATTAGTGTGTCTGTCTGCCTTAGTGTGTCTGTCTGTCTTAGTGTGTCTGTCTTAGTGTGTCTGATTGTCTGTCTGTCTTTCTATTAGTGTGTCTTTCTGCCTTAGTGTGTCTGTCTGTCTTAGCGTGTGTCTGTCTGCCTGTCAATCATTCAGTACCCATTCTACCTTCCAAAAAATATCAGTTGATATAATTGTTTGATAGATACTACCCCCTATTCTACTCCCCTTAGACATACTTTACCCCCTTAGGCACCCCTTACTTTACTTTACCCCCCTTAGCCACCCCTTACTTTACTTTACCCCCCTTAGCCACCCCTTACTTTACTTTACCCCCCTTAGCCACCCCTTACTTTAACCCCCTTTTAGACACCCCTAACTTTACCCCCCTTTTAGCCACCCCTTACTTTACCCCTCTCCCCCTTTAGCCACCCCTTACTTTAACCCCCTCCCTTAGCCACCCCCCTTTTAGCCACCCCTTACTTTACCCCCTCCCCCTTTAGCCACCCAACCTTCCCCCTTTCCAGGATGAACAAAGAGAGAAACTCTTTAAATAATGGATAATGTTATGATATATTAAAAGATAAATAATGTTAAAACTTAATTCACAATTGGATAAAATAAGGATAAAGTTATGACGTTATGGGATAGAATTATTTGACTTTAACATTGGATAATAGATAACTCAACCATCACAACTAATTGACCTTGAGTTGGGTTAATCCAGTGCTGTGTTATCCAGGAACTACTGACTTAAGAGGATCAGTCAAGAACCTGGATAAAGAGTAAGAGGAATATCCCTAACCCAACTATCCAGGCATAAATTACCCAAAACAAGCAGCTGGATATCATGAACTTCTTGAAACAGTTTAGATACGTTAACTGTCAGCGCTTCAATAACATTTGGGATAACACGAAATATTTTACTAGGATTATTGTATACACGAGCTAACGGGGTTATGGATATTCAACTCATTAACGGGGTGGGAGGGATATCGATAGACTGTGACGTTTGGAGATTATTCTCCGGGTATTGACTGTCATGCCTGTGACGTTACATATAATCCTCCGGGGATTGGCTGTCTTACTTGTGACGTCAGGCCATTATTCCCCAGCGACTGGTTGTCTTGGACTTGGCCTTCCCGGGACTGGCTGCCACGCTGATGATGTCAGAAAGACTCCAGGGGATGTTGACAATTTCTCCAAGAGCAGAACGGGAATATTCATATAATAATAATAATAATAATAATAATAATAATAATAATAATAATAATAATAATAATAATAATAATAATAATAATAATAATAATAATAATAATAATAATAATAATAATAATAATAATAATAATAATAATAATAATAATAATAATAATAATAATAATAATAATAATAATAATAATAATAATAATAATAATGATGATAATGATAATAATAATAATAATAATAATAATAATAATAATAATAATAATAATAATAATAATAATAATAATAATAACAATAATAATAATGATAATAATAATAATGATAATGATGATAATAATAATAATAATAATAATCTTCAGGTGGGTGAGTAACATACAACGAGTTCTGATCTCTTATAATACGTAATTGTTGATGAACTAACGTAATTACTGACCTTGTTACAAACTTTAGGAACTTAATTGTTGAAGCGCAGTAATAACATTATTTCTCAGCTCGACCCCTTCCCCTCCCCACAGCACCACGCCCCCCCCCCACACACACCACCACCCCCTACCCTCCCCACCA
>NW_024741952.1:0-12500 GCF_018991925.1 Homarus americanus | reverse complement strand
TTGAACCTGTTATAGTGAACATGTTACAGTGAACCTGTTATAGTGAACAAGTTATAGTGAACATGTTGTAGTGAACCTGTTATAGTGAACCTGTTATAGTGAACCTGTTATAGTGAACCTGTTGTAGTGAACCTGTTATAATGAACATGTTAAATTGAACCTGTTATAGTGAACCTGTTATAGTGAACCTGTTATAGTGAACATGTACTTATTCTAATAATCCATAAATGTCTTTTGACTTGTTCGAAAATGAGATTACATGAATTTGCTGTCATTTCTCAGTTGAAAATATACACGATGCTATGTTAGAGTTTGTGTGTGTGTGTGTGTGTGTGTGTGTGTGTGTGTGTGTGTGTGACTTTAATGCTCTTGGTATATGTCTTATTTTCCAATATACTGAAGACAGAAGAGAATAGTAAAAAATAATAGGATAAATATTTCACATACGTAGATAAGAACAAAAAAACAAGGTAGATAATTTAAACAAAGACAGACAGACAGATATTCGGTAAGATTACTTCATTAGTGCGACATGTTCAAGTTCTATGTCAGAGTACAGAGTTAGGTTAGGTTAGGGTGAGGATATTAAACGTCATTCTTTTTTTTATATCACTTTGGGACAAATAACCTACATCTTGGACCACTAGACCATCCCCTTTCCCTCCCCTTTTACCTCCCCTGTCTCTTCTTGAATCAATTATAGGTGATAGCATCCGATCGTATCTAGAGAAAAGCAAATTAATCTACGACTCTCAACATGGGTTTACAAAGGGAAAATCTTGTCTAACAAATCTGATGACGTTTTTTAGGAAAGTTTTCGAGGTAGTAGATAATGACGAAAATTACGATGTTAATTACTTAGACTTTAGCAAAGCATTTGACAGAGTACCGCATCAGAGGCTTCTGAGGAAAATTAAGGCTCATGGTATCGAAGGGAAAGTTTCAAATTGGATAAAATCATGGCTCACCGATAGAACGCAGAGTGTCAGCGTAGATGGTGTTAAATCTGAGTGGGGCCGTGTAACCAGTGGGGTTCCCCAGAGGTCAGTACTAGGCCCACTCTTGTTCATAATCTACATAAACGATCTAGATACTGGGATCAGCAGTGACATAAGCAAGTTTGCGGATTACACCAAAATAGGGCGGCAGATTAATTCAGGGCAGGATGCAAATGCATTACAGGAGGATCTAAATAAACTGCAGGGGTGGTCTGAAAAATGGCAAATGAAATTCAACACCAGCAAGTGCAGCGTACTTAATAATGGAAGAACAAATACTGATAATTATACAGCCTTAACAACATCAACCTAGAGAAGTCGATTTGTGAAAGAGACCTAGGAGTACTTGTAAGCCCGGACCTACGGCCTAGAAAACAGTGCGTTAATGTTCGAAATAAGACAAACAGAGTATTGGGTTTTATATCTAGAAGTGTAAGTAACAAGAGTCCAGAGGTCTTATTGCAACTATATATTGCGCTAGTCAGGCCGCACCTCGATTATGCGGTTCAGTTCTGGTGCCCTTATTATAGAATGGATATCAATTCACTAGAGTCGGTGCAGCGAAGAATGACAAAAATGATTTCGGGACTTAGAAACCTTCCATATCAGGATAGGTTAAAGAAACTTAACTTGCATTCCCTAGAAAGACGAAGAGTGCGGGGAGATATGATAGACGCGTTTAAGTGGGTGAAAGGAATCAATAAAGGGGATATAGATAAAGTTCTTATAATATCCGCGCAGGATAGGACTCGGAGCAACGGATTTAAGTTGGATAAGTTTAGGTTTAGGAGAGAGATAGGAAGAAACTGGTTCACAAATAGGGTGGTGGACGAGTGGAACACGCTTAGCAACTTTGTAGTAAGTGCTGGAACTCTGGAAAGTTTCAAAAGGAGCCTAGATAGATTCATGGATGATTGAGTGGTAGTAACTCTCGACAGGAGCTGCCATGCACAGGCCAACCGGCCTATTGCAGACTCCTTATTTTCTTATGTTCTTATGTTCTTATGTTAGATTTGCGTCAGGTTAGATTAGGTTAGCGCTAAGGAGTTTAATCCGAAGGTGAATAAGCTTGTGTTTAATCTTCACGTAATCCACCTTTATGCTCTTGTGAGAATGATGAAGTTTTAGCAGCAAATAACCGTAAATTTTATAATATAGATAAAAAAATTAATTCAGAGTTAAGTCAATTTTGTTTTGTTTACTTAAGAAAATCTTTTACCGATTTCCAAGAACTAAATGATCATAATACTGGGAAAAAAATAGTGGAGAGGTATTTCACAATCTTATGACTGAGGCAGATTATTTTTTATCTAGTATAAACTGTGACCGACCATAAATTTTAGGAAGACCAAATCGGAAAAAATATATATCACTTCAGGTCAATTTGGGAGCACTAATATATATTTAACCGTGAAAGTCTTCAAGTAAGAAAAATAAATAAACCAAGACTATTTTTTGTGACTTAAGAAATAAAATTTGTCCTTAAATAAAAACTATGTACCTCCATCTGCTCAATTTATCTGCACTAAAATAATATAATTAATTCTTACAACATTCGAGTTGTCGATATTGACAAAAAAATATCCACTCAAATTTAATACTTAATTTTCTTATCAATCAATGTAAATAATTATTATTATGCGGAAATAAAGTAACTTTCTTATTTAGGGAACGATAATAATAATAATAATAAATATACTTGGTAATTCTGTAAACTATTATCAATGTCGTAGGAAGAAAATAACATTGTATTTCAAGTTTATTGGAAGTTATAATAAACGACCAGCTGACAACACTAATTCAACCTGTTACCTGCATTGTTTACACACACACACACACACACACACACACACACACACACCTAAATAAACTTTAAGACAATTCAAAACACAAATTGTATACCTTCATTTAATTTACAAACATAATTTTGAACTACCTTGAACTAAAGAAACACTGTTTTCATCCAAGTAGTCGATACCCCAGGGTGAAAATTTCTCCAGATAATACAACGTCATTTAGACCATTGAGAAACAGTGTACTTTAATGAGGCTGAGAATCACTGAGCATAAGCATGAGAACGACACACCTGAACGTCTTGAAATTACCAGGTATTGCAACTCTCTCTCTCTCTCTCTGTCTCTCTCTCTCTCTCTCTCTCTCTCTCTCTCTCTCTAGCTCTCTCTCCACACACACACTGCGACTGGTAATAACTTCTCAATCTGGGGAAAAAATACATAATGCAAAAAAAATACATAATAACCTCAAGTATCTAATCGAACGAAAAAAAATGCGACTGTCACTATTATCATCTGTAATGGTCTAACAAGTGGTGGTAATGGGGTCCATAATGCGTGTCCTTCTGTGTACTTGAAGCCAGACATAATAACAGAAATTAATATCGTTTGAAGAATGTCGCCAAATTGATCCATATTTATTCCACCAACGGGGATAAATGACAACAAATAATATACAATGACACACATGGAAAAAAAATAATAACATTAATAATTCCAATAATATCGAGTAAAATCTTTGAATCGACTGAAGATTAGCCCTCAAAACCTTATTTGACCCAAAGATTAACCAGGCTTAAGCTAACCCAACTCAACCTAACCCAACCAAACCCAATCCATCTAAACCTATTTCGACCTAACCCAACCCAGCCCAACCCCAAGTAGCACTAAAGAATTTAATCATCAAGCTCAAATAAGCTGTGGTACTTAATCTTCACCTGACCCAAAACTTCTAGGAATGTCGCTATAATCACCCCCTCTTCCACCCTTCCAAAATAGATTCCCAAGCAGTGATAAAACAGCAGGGGATACGTACCCTGGTGTTTACAGCGTCACGGCTCTATTCCTCACTCACTCACTCACTATCTTGGTGTTGGGGTTGGGGTGGGGGTGGGGGTGGGGTGGAGTGGGGTGGGGGGTGGTATGATAGTCAACTCGTAAGCGGGAAGACTGAGAAAGATTGGAAGAGGAATGAATGAAGAGAGGTGAACAAAGTAGAGAGATGAGAGGAGAAAGAAGTACGGAGATGAGAAAAGGAAAATATCAAAAGCGAAGGAAAGATAAAAGAACGTAGAAGAATGAAGGGAGGAGAAAGTAGAGATGAGAGAAGAAAAGAACGAAGGCGGAGAAAACAAGAATGCAGAAGGTAGACGAAGAAAAAATGAGAAAGAAAAGAGTATGGAAAGAGAAGATAGAAAAAGAGAAAAAAGGAAAAGAAGAAAAGATGATGATTTAAGAAGACGGAGAAGAATGACGCTGGGTAATGAAGAAAAAAAATCGAATAACAAAAGACAAAAATAGAAGAAAGGGGAAGAGAATAAATAGAATGAAGACGATAGTAGACGAAATAAAGAAAACTAGAACAGAGAAGAGAAAAAGTAGAAAAGAAAGGAAAAAGGGAATAAGAAATAACAGAGGAAAAAATAATAAGAAATACATAATAGAAGATGAAGTTGAAAGGAAAAGATACACAAGAGACAAAAAAGTGATGCTAAAAAAAATAAGCAATACAAGAAAGGAATAACAGGCATAATAAAACATATTTATCGGTGGTGTGTGTGTGTGTGTGTGTGTGTGTGTGTGTGTTTGTGTGTGTGTGTGTGTGTGTGTGTTCGCCGCATCTTTATCACAGTTACGCTTCGGTTCCCCTTTTATTACATTACTCAGTAGTTTTCTTAATTTTTCTTCCTCTTCCTCTTCTTCAACCTTTTCTTTCACGGTATCTTTATCGTCTTCCTTGTTTAGAAGAATTGATCCGTGAAGGTTAGGTTAGGTTACGTTATGTTTGGTTAGGTTACGCTACGTTTGGTTAGGTTACGCTACGTTTGGTTAGGTTAGGTTACGTTTGGTTAGGTCAGGTTAGGTTAGGTATCCTTCAAAATGTTAATATTCCCATACCATGACACTATCGTCCAAATAAATGTTAGGGATTTGTTATCGTTAAAAATACAAAATTACAATACAAAATATAACAAAATTACAAGACGCCAAGCTTGTGTGGGTAACGCTGCTGGTTAACTTCTCTTAGTAAGACAGTGTTCAAAGGCCCCAAGCAGACGAGTTTGGAGGACAAGGAGGGTAAGGGAGATCATACATACATACATACATACATACATACATACATACATACATACATACATATACATACATACATACATACATACATACTTTGGTCCATAATGGCTCTCAATAATTTTACAAACAAACAGTGAAAAAAAAGGGAAATACATTTGGTCCGAAGGTGTGTGTGTGTGTGTGTGTGTGTGTGTGTGTGTGTGATCAAGACCAGACAACCATTCCTATTGTTTACCCGCGGCACTGTGTAAAATTCTCACTCGTTTTCATGGTCTCTCGATTTCTTCTTACTCCTCCTCCTTCGTCATGGTGTAACGCATCGATAAATTTAAATGGAAAATGTGATAAAAGTCGAGGTAAAAACAAGGAGTAAAAACGTAAAAATTGGATTCTGATAAATTTATTACTTCTTTTCTTGGTATAATTTCCGTCCACCAGAATGTTGCTGTTATCTTGTACCTCCGTTCTTTGTGGTACCTAACTCAGTACATATTGGAACGTCAACCTTGAAAAATCTGCCTTGAAGAGTTCCTCCTTTAAGGTAAACGCTTAAAGGACACCTCAAGGTAGATGCTTCAAGGTAGAGGTTCTGAAACATTAATGTACCTTGACGTGTCCTCCTTGAATAGTTTACCTCGTGACATATCTCATGAGGTACCTTAACTCAAATGAACCTCGAGTCGTCTACCTTGAACACCTATCTGTTGGCAGGTGGCTTAAAGCATCTCCCGGCAGGTGGCTTGAAATCCACACACACACACACACACACACACACACACAGTCGACTGACACCATGACGGAATCACTCACTGAAGAATCAAATTTGAATTTATCTGAATGCGTTACTGGTTGCATTAGCGTGTGTGTGTATGTGTGTGTGTGTGTGTGTGTGTTGACCAAGTCCTTCACTCTCTGCCTCCAGCTTACACAACACACACTCGGAGTCTCCACCTTTTTTCCTGTTTGTCATCTTTCCCCAAAATATCCCTCCCCCTCCTACCCCCCTATACCGTTTCCCTCATCCATTTCTTTCTGTTTATTTAATCCACTCTTGTAGACCCTTACGCCATGGCCGATTTGATTAGATAAAATTTACATGTTCGTGAATTTTTTCCCACAATTTTTTTTCGGTTTTATCAATAAATTTAATGGTGTATTTTCGTGTTTCTTATTGGAATTTTCCTGAATGGTTCGTTACTTCTAAGACAATAATAATATATGTTCCTCTCTCTCTCTCTCTCTCTCTCTCTCTCTCTCTCTCTCTCTTCCTACAGTAATATTTTTTTCTCCATATCATTTCCTCACCTTAATATTTACCTAACAATATCTTCCTCCTCCACTGTTCATCTTCCACGCTCTACTCCTCCTCCTCCTACTCCAGTTTCACCTCCTCCTCCACCACCTTCTCTTCTTCTCCACCTCTCCCCACCACCACGCCACCCCCTCCCTTTCACACACCATTATTTACCATCTTACTTCACACACGTTCAAGGACCCCCGCCCCCCTCTCCTGACGTCTTAAAAAGATCGCACCACGACACCTTTCACCTAACCTAACCTAACCTAACCTTCACCACCAACGTCCAAAGACCAAACAAACCCTCCTCGCAGGTTAGGTCAGGTTAGGTAGCGTCATAATCACGTCTGGTTGGTCACTGATTGGCTGGTAAATTGGTACAAAAATTATAGGTGTCTAGAAGGTCTTAAAGCAGGAGGAACAAATCACCGTCATCCATGTATGGTGAGAGAGCCAGCGGGGTGATTATAGTGCTGTAGGCAGGTGGTCCGCCCCCCTACCTGCTGCTGCTGACCTCTCTATACTGCCTCTTGTGGTTGCTTATACATACATGCATACATACATACATACATACATACATACATACATACATACATACATACATACATACATACATACAAATACCAAAAAAATAAAACACATGAACAAACCAACAATATCCTGAGGCCGAGATGCAATAGATGCAATGGACATAAATATATCCCAAATTGCATACGAAAGTTGAGCTCACTTGCAACAACGCATATATAACGACGCAGGAAGGTGGGTTTCGTTATTTACCAGGGAACGTGACGCTCTATTGTGTATGAAATTTCATTTACAATAAATATATATAAAAATATCTTTCACAGGAGTTTGTATGTAATGTATAATATATATGGACGACAGAGAGTGTGTTAAAGGTGCAGGGCTTATAGCAGAGGTGTGTTGTGTTGTGTGTGCACTGAAGGATCAACTTTCAGTCTGCTATATCCAGGTTGACTGAAACCCTTCTGCAAACAAACGACAACAAGAGAAATAAGGGCAGAGAGGGAGAAATGTACCCTAACCCTGCCTTACCTGACCTGACCTGACCTAACCTGACCTGACCCGAGCCGAACCGACACGACACGACCCGACCCGACCCTTCCTGACCCAGTTCAAGAGCCACCATTGGTCATAAGTTATTGATGAGGGACAAGAGCACCTCCGACCCGCCCGCTGTATACTGCATCATAGGCGTCTGTACACCCTACCCACCCACCACCGCTACTACCTGTACACCCTACCCACCCACCACCGCTCCTAACTGTACACCCTACCCACCCACCACCGCTCCTACCTGTACACCCTACCCACCCACCACCGCTCCTACCTGTACACCCTACCCACCCACCACCACTCCTACCTGTACACCCTACCCACCCACCACCGCTCCTAACTGTACACCCTACCCACCCACCGCCACTCCTACCTGAACACCCTACCCACCCACCACCACTCCTACCTGTACACCCTACCACCCACCACCACTCCTACCTGTACACCCTACCCACCCACCAACGTCTAACTGGTGTTACAACCCACCCACCACTGCTCTTAACTGGGTAATAACTTACCCACCCACCACTCGCCCTGCACCTGTACACACCCCTACCCCACCCCACACCTGTACACCCCACCCACCCACCACTCTTACCTGCACACCCCACTCCACCCACCACCTTCCTACCTGTACAATCCCCACCCACCGACCACCACCTGTACACCCCACCCACCCACCACACCACCCCACCTGCAGCACCCCCACCACCCACCCACCACCGCCCGTACCCACACCCTATCCACTCCACCACTGCTCCTACTTCCTGTACACTCCTACTCCACCCACCACCACTGCTCCTACCTGTACACCCTCTACTCCACCACCACACTGCTCCTACCTGTACACCCTACCCACCCACCACCGCTTCTACCTGTACAGTATATGTCTACCTGTGCAAATACCGTACCCGGTTTTACTGTTAAGGATCTCCGATTATTTGTTATATTGGCAGGATTTTTTTTTGGGGGGGGGAGAGGGAGGGGGTATAAGGTGAAGAAGGGGAAAGAGGAAGGAAGAAGGGAAAGGAGAGAGAGAGAAAGGGAAGGGAAGGGAAAAGAGGTAAGAGGAAGGGGGAGAGGCAGGAGCGGGAGGTTACATATGCGGATGTCGTTTATTCAATGAGGTTTTTGTTTCTGTGTGTGTGTGTGTGTGTGTGTGTGTGTGTGTGTGTAACGTTACGATATAGAAACGTTATTCTCGACCAATTTAACCAAAGTGCTTCAGCCAGGTGTTATCAAGCATTAATCAATATGCTCTTCATCGCTTACAGGAAACAGTTTAAGAAAATAGTAAACTGATGTATTTTCACTTCATAACAAAAACAAACTTATATTTTCACTTCAAAACAAAAATAAACTTATATTTTCAGTCAACAACCCCCCCCCCCACAGAAAATTTCTATGAAACCTATGAAAATTTACAGATGTATATAGTTTTCAAAAGTTTGGGAATTACAATAAGAATGAGAAAGAGAAAGCTTAGGAATTAGAGAACGTTTAAGAATTAGATAGAGCAAGTAAGGGAATTGGATTACAGTTGTTGAACTGAATTTTTGTGTCTGTTGTTGTTGTGTCAAAGTCACTTGGATTCGAGCCTCTGGTGTCCAAAATACGAAATGGGAAAACCATGTTATCGGTGTTAATAATTCTGGTGAGTGTCGATGTGTCTGTCTGTCTGTCTCATGTTTTATTACCTCCCCTGTCTCTCTCTCTCCTAATTTTACTTTCTACTAATACCTTTATATTTTGATTGTGTGTCGATCGTGTTCCTTAGATTAGGTTAGGTTAGTTTCTTAGAAGTTACCCGCCAAGCAAGGTAGGTTACGTTAGGTTAGGTTTATCAGGAGCTGACAGCTAGGTATAGGCAAGTGGTATTGCTCTCGCGTCTTGTGGAGTCCCCGCTGTTTTTTATAGCAGTGAGTTCCGCCACTTGAGCGGACCTCTGATGCCAACGATAGCCTGTTAGGTTCTGCTGGGTGTTACTGATGAGGCCGGAATGTCTCAGGGGACGCCCCAAGGCGTCTTAGAACCGAAGAGCGCTGACCACCCAGATGATGTTTTCCATGCATGAGATCACCATGTTTGGGTAAGCGGTCAGGTGGCATGCGAAAGCAGTGATCAGACCCGGGAAGGACTGAATGGTCGGCTGAGGGAGGAGACCAGTACCTCCTGCATACAAACTCGGCAGCTTTACGTGCACTGATGCTCTTAGTATAAATAACAACATTTCACGTCAAGGATTATGTTGCCACAGCGCACACGACAGATGATGACTGTCTTTATTAGTCAGCTGTACAGTGACCATGACTCACAGAACACAGATGAAAGAGTTACACGTCTGCTCATGTATATTTGGGTTCACTGTTTGCTCGTCGCCGGCCTTCAGTATGTCTCAAATGTAAAAAAAAAATCGTATCACCTGAATATCAGCCCCACCATATTTCAACTAATAATTAAACACCCCAATGCTACCTGGGAAGATTAGGTTAAGTAAGGTTAGGTTAGCGTTAGGGTTTTTTAATCATCAGGTGAAGTATATTGGGGGGGGGGGGCCCTTATCTTCAAATGACCCAACAAAAGTTAATAACGCACGGTAATCTTTCTAATTGTAAATAGAGTCACCTGTATACACTCTGCCAGGTGACTCAACCACTAACAAGGTGCCAAAGGTAACAGTCTTGGCATCACCTTCAACGTAACAGATCCACCACCACCACCACCACCATCATCACTATCATCACCATCAGCCTCCAACACTTCTTACCCGGCTTCTTCAGCCACGCTATGTTAGGTTCAAGAAATCAATCAAAGTCCTAAGAATACTGATTGAGCCCACTGACAAGTTATGGTATTTCACCTTTTTCCAAGATTTACAGAATAGTCTTATGCCTGGTGTCTGTGTGTGTCTGTAAAATTGTGTGTGTCTGTGTGTCTGTGTCTGTGTGTCTGTGTGTGTGTTCGTGTGTGTGTGTCTGCAGGTCAGTAACGTCTATCTTTATCCTCCCAAAGTCGAAGGGTCAGACGAGGTGCTGAAACATCACTCAGCTCATCCTCAGAGACCTTTGTGAAGCAGATTTTTTCTAAGCAGAGACTAACAAAAAAATATTACTGTCATCATAATAAGTAACAGGTGATTGATTGGACACACACACACACACACACACACACACACACACCTTGTATTCATGAACATATTTCATCCATTTGACTGCCAATCTTTTTTTTTTTTTTTTTAGAATCCAAAGTGTCTGAGTTTTTCAATAGTTATTTCACAATGAACATCGTCTTTTATATCTACACACTAAAAAAACAAATACAAAACTAACAAATACAAAACAAACAAAAAACGACTTCTTAATACTGACCGACACGAAATGACCGAATTCAGTCTCCCATTTACCATGTCATTCTGAACTACTGTATGTAACAAATTAACACTAGTACTCGATACGCTAATTTGTTTAACTCGTTTTGTACTCTGCCACCCGCCCGAGTACAGTAAATTAGTCCGGTGATTAAAATACCTTAAAACTTCTTTGGGTACGATGAAAACCCATTTGAATTATGATGACTTAATCCCATGAGTACGATGACTTAACCCCTTGAGTACGATGATTTAACCCCATGAGTACGATGACTTAACCCCATGAGTACGATGACTTAATCCCATGAGTACGATGACTTAACCCCTTAAGTACAATGACTTAACCCCATGAGTACGATGACTTAACCCCATGAGTACTCAAGGAGACGTAGTCAACGTTCTTTAGGGGTTAATTAACCATTGACTACATATTGTATACCCACACACACACACACACTGGTTACGGACTGGTTGTGGTTGGTTGTGTTTACCAGCCAAACAACCACCACAACTACCACCATCATCACCACAACTACCACCATATCATTATAACCACAATCACCATTCACCACTATCAAATAATATACCAACTACCCCCCTCCATCACTTTAATCTCCTACCACTACCCATCTCACCACCACTACCACCCACCCATTATCACCACTACCACCTACTTACCTAATCCCACCAACACCACCCACACACCACACACACCATCGTCATCCTCACACCATATGAAGATATTTGGACTAGACCACCTGTACAAAGTTGAGACACAACAGCGCTTCCTGCCACCCTGGCGGACAGTTCCCTTCGATATCACAATACCGACGTATCCGCCTAAAAAATTTATTATACAAAGCATTTATCTCCAACACACTGCCAAATTGAGAGCCCTTGAACACATACACACTCTACAGACTGATGATAATATCACACAGACCATCTACACTGATGGATCTCTAAACACCGCCTGTGGGAGAGCTGGAAGTGCTATTGTTGTGACTCAACCTGACGGTAATATAACTGAGAAAGGAGTTAGAATTAACAACTGGGCATCCACTCTACAAACTGAATTAGTTGCCATACTCACAGCTATTAAATTCATTGAAACCACTGTTACTGACAGTCTCATCATCACTGACTCTCTATCCTCACTACTTGCCCTTGACACCCTCGACTCAGGTTGTCACGATCTTGTCTCTGAAGCCAGACACAAATATGCGTGCCTTGTTGACCGGGGTGTCAGGGTCAAACTGTTGTGGATCCCCTCTCACATAGGCCTCATAAAACATGACAGAGTTGATGCCCTCGCCAAACTCGCGTCTAACAAAGACACTGTTGAATACAATTTGGGTCTGTCAAAAAGAACCCTTAAAACTGTAATTAGGAAAGAACTTATTGATGAGTTTGACGCAAGTAGACTAGTGCAAACAGGCACTAGTCGATCCATAGTTTACCATGATGAGATGTAACAAGATCGCTAGATTACAAGATGTTGTAACCGTTAGATTAAGGTTAGGATATAAGTACCTCTGGCAGTATGTTCCTCAAGCAGATGTAAACAAGACTAAATGTAAAGTGTGAGGCCAGACATATGGCCACACACTTGAACACTACGTCCTTGACTGTGAAGATAGAACCTTTTAGGGATAGGTCCAAGCACAGTG
>NW_024741951.1:0-8839 GCF_018991925.1 Homarus americanus | reverse complement strand
CCTCACATTCAAACTCCTTTATACCAATGTGTAGTACAAGAATGTGTGTCTTGAGATGACCCTTCAGGGAGAAACATTTCCCACATTCCTCACATTTAAACTTCTTTATACCACTGTGTCCAAGAATGTGTGTTTTGAGAGTACTCTTCCGGGTGAAACTTTTCCCACATTCCTTACATTCAAACTCCTTCACACCATTGTGTTCAAGAAAGTGTGTCTTGAGATTACTCTTCCGGGAGAAACATTTCCCACATTCCACACATTCAAACTCCTTCACACCATTGTGTCCAAGAATATGTGCCTTGAGATGACTCTTCTGGGAGAAACATTTCCCACATTCCTCACATTCAAACTCCTTCAAACCATTGTGTCCAAGAATGTGTGTCTTTAGAGTACTCTTCTGGGAGAAACATTTCCCACATTCCTCACATTCAAACTCCTTCACACCATTGTGTCCAAGAATGTGTGTCTTTAGAGTACTCTTCCGGGAGAAACATTTCCCACATTCCTCACATTCAAACTCCTTCACACCATTGTGTTCAAGAATGTGTGTCTTTAGAGTACTCTTCCGGGAGAAACATTTCCCACATTCCTCACATTCAAACTCCTTCACACCATTGTGTACAAGAATGTGTGTCTTGAGAGCACTCTTATGGGAGAAACATTTCTCACATTCCTCACATTCAATCTCCTTCACACCATTGTGTTCAAGAATGTGCGTCTTGAGATTACTCTTCCGGGAGAAACATTTCCCACATTCCTCACATTCAAACTTCTTCACACCATTGTGTACAAGAATGTGTGTCTTGAGAGTACTCTTATGGGAGAAACATTTCCCACATTCCTCACATTCAAACTCCTTTATACTACTGTGTCCAAGAATGTGTGTCTTGAGATTACCCTTCCGGGAGAAACATTTCCCACATTCCTCACATTCAAACTTCATCACACCATTGTGTACAAGAATGTGTGTCTTGAGAGTACTCTTATGGGAGAAACATTTCTCACATTCCTCACATTCAAACTCCTTCTCACCATTGTGTACAAGAATGTGTGTCTTGAGATTACTCTTCTGGGAGAAACATTTCCCACATTCCTCACATTCAAACTCCTTCACACCATTGTGTACAAGAATGTGTGTCTTGAGAGTACCCTTCTGGGAGAAACATTTCCCACATTCCTCACATTCAAACTCCTTCACACCATTGTGTACAAGTAAATGTTTCTCAAGAGAAGACTTGAAGCCAAACTCTTTGCCACATTCCTCACAGGAGAGCTTTTCATCTCTGCTTGACATTGTGAACTTCTACTTAGTTACACTTGGTCTTGAGATGTTACATCACAATATCTGAAACAAAATATTTTGCCTTAGATAATATTCGTATAAAAGTACAATTTATAAATGAAAACTACAAGTGACTAAATCAAATTGTGTAAAAAAAGAGTAAAAATAAAATAAAAATATAAAATAAAAAGGTTATATTAATGTACACCGCGAGGATGCCAGAAAACCAGCTTTTTGAAGTGAGACAGATTGTATGAGTATGGAAACACAGAAGAAGGCAGAGCATTCAACAGTGTGAGTAAAGAAGGATGTACTATAACGGGTTATAATAGTGTGACCCACATCCACACAGACACAGTTTGGCTGTGTGAGTAAAGAAGGATGTACTGTACTATAACTGGTTATTATAGTGTGACCCACATCCACACAGACACAGTTTGGCTGTGTGAGTAAAGAAGGATGTACTATAACGGGTTATTATAGTGTGACCTCTGTGCCTCCAACTCGGCCCATCAAATACCAACACGGACCATCTCGGATAACCAACCTTTAACTCAAACATTCTAATGTATGTTTATATCAACGACATAACATAAAGCATTTATTACGTTTACCACGAGGGAGGGAGGAAGGCCCACAAATTAACATTTACTCACAAAATTAACAACAATAAACAAGACGGCCACCTTGGTTGATGTTGACCTGCTACACCTTGTCCGATTCTCTCTCTTATCTTTCAGTAGCTACAAGTTTTCATTATTAATACTATAATAAAAGTATTTTATTATTAAATATTACATAATATAAATAAATTATACTTTCATTATAATGTTTGATTATTGATTAAATTACCGCTAATAGACATATATTAATATTAAACTAAACTTAAGTCAGTGGCTGGAGAACCGAATAGCTTGACATTTTGTGTTTAACTATTTTAAGTTTATTTATTAATATTTTATTAATATATAACACTACAGTATATAGATTCAGTTAACAAACGACTCCGTGGAACCAATTGTGTTGGTTAATGGAGGGACCACTGAAGATATTTTAGCGACCCTCCCTTGTGACAACCTTAACCTAACATGGGTCAACACTCCACTATCCACCTATATGAACCTTTATTAATGTGGAACAAGTCCATTATAAGAACAATTCACTGGACAATACTCACAGCAGTAGGTATAACCTGTAATATTTGATCACTAACTTGAACTATCATCATTATTGTTGTGGAATGTTCCAAAAAGTACAATAATTATTTACCTATTATACAGTACAGCATTAATTTATGCCAAGATTGATGCCAAAAAACTATATTTAAGTATAACTTAACCCAAATAAAATACCCCATTTGTTTGTAAAGTTTCGTGGCTTTCCCATGCAGTCGACACCCCAATAGTCTATATTTTTAAAACGTATATGAAGGCCTTTTAAAAAATACGGGCAAAGCCCAAATAATCTACTTTAAATATCTAATTGCTTAAAAATGTCAATAACACAATAACTTATTTGTGAACCCAGATTTAAAATCAGGTAAAGTAGTACCCTGTGTATGTATATTATGTATGCTGGATTATGTATTATGTATGTATATTATGTATGTGCTCCATTTATATTTATTCAGCCTAGCTAGCAGCGTGTGGCAATGTTATTACCATATCCCACACGCTTAATTAATGTGCCTGGCGACGTATGGAAGCTGCTACGTAACACGGCTATACTGCCGCTTCATAGAAGGACTAGGACCTCAGCTTAGGGAGCAGGCATCTAATTTCGTGTGTACATATTTCCATTCAGTAAACCGAATCCTACAAACTATACAGGTGTTTTGTGCCTTTCCTGTATAGAACCGGTTACCCAGAACATTCTAATATGGCGAAAAGCGTAGTTTTACTGGATTATTACATGGTGATTAGTAAGTTTGTGGAAAGCCGGTTGATGGATCCCTTTGGGCTTTCAACTCATATCCTCAAGAATTTCTGCATCCTTTACAGCTGCCAGTGATAGTGATTTCTGTAGCGTTATGCATTGTGTGTTTCGTGCCATTCATGTGTGACCTTGTTTTAAAAGGATTTCCAAGGTATACGGCATGTTCTGGGCATTTGTGAGGAGTAGAGTTCAGTGCACCCTACTCTGACCGCGTCCTGAGGGTAACTGGACTGACCGTGAGTCGCCGCGCTTCTCCCTCCTCTCCCTCCCAGCGAGACGCTGCCCAAGGCGCGCACACACACATACATGTGCTAACACACTGACCGCGGCGATTGCCTTATATATATTTTATATATATAACCTACTTATCTGTGTATTTAATTAATTTTTTGTCTGAAATCTTGTTGATACGACGGGCTGACCGGTCAACACTGATTTAAGACACAGTACACAGATAAAGTAGTTATGTCTCATGCCTTACGTAGCCGTGGACCCAGCGCCTGGATGAGTCAAGCGGATGATAGTCTCCCAGAGATGGATGACCAGGCCGGCCCAGCTCCCACAACATCGCGCAGCCCTTCACCTCAACATTCAGCGTTATCTCCAGAGATAATTGCCTTAATGAAGTTTATGAGAGATGAGAGACGCGAGGATGAAGCTCACAGACGTTTGGTGGATGAGCACAGAAGGCAAGCAGAGGCAGAACGAGACCACCAACGGAGAATGGAAGACAGTGCACGGTTTGAAGCCTTGATATCTCGCCTCACTGTTAACCAAGCCCCTGGCTCTAACACTGCCTCGGTACTGAATGGTTCAGATACCTCATCCATGCTTCCTTCACGCCCCCCAGCCCCACCTAAAGCAGCAGCCCAAACACCGCCCATCTTGGAGCCTGATGTAAATTTCCAGACTTTTCGCGAATGGCGGCGGCGGTGGGCTGATTATGCTACAATGGTGGATCTCCAGAGTTTGTCACAGCCTAAACAACTCATCCAGCTGCGTATGTGCCTGTCCTTGGAAGTTCAGCGGGTCTTAGAACATACGTTGCAGGTACCCCCAACCTCTTCGCTGTCTGTAGAGGAGGTACTGGACGTTCTACAACGGCACATCAAAGGACAGCAGAACAGGTTTCATGAGGAGGAATTGTTTAGCTGCAGACAGATGGAGGTGAGTCTTTTGATTTTCTTTTGGTGTAATGCCTTAAGAGAGCCCCTCGAAGAGGTAGATAAGACACAGAGCCACCACCAGCAGTGCGAGAGAATCCAGCTAGCCAGGGTGGGATCCTGATGGGTGTTACACCAGGAACTTGTCCAACGCCTCACCTCCCTCGACTCTTCCTCTTCTCTTCAGGATGTGTTGACGATATGTCGCTCCTATGAGGCTGCCAGGTGTGCCACCTCTGCCATCCGAGCTCCCCCTACAGCTGTACGCGCTGTTTCCCGGTACAAGAAGGACAAGAAGTCTGCTCCTACGCCTTCGCCCACCACGCCCACGCCCGGTTCATTTTGCAACAACTGTGGTAAGCAGCACGGAACACAGGTATGTCCAGCTGCTCAGTCTACCTGCAACAGTTGTGACCGTAAGGGCCACTGGTCACTCACAGTACGGTGCCCAGCCAGACGCGTCCAGTGCAATGTGTGCGGCCGTCTGGGCCACTATGACAAGTGTTGCCCTTCCAACAAACCCAAGGAACAGCGTCAACGGAAGCTTCAGCGCCCTTCTACCAGAGAGGGCCGCCCACAGTCTTCCAATCAGAGGCACGACGACCCTGGACAACGCTGGAGCCATATTAGGAATGTGTGCTCCCCCCCGCGTCCCAGGACCAAAGTTCCCCAGTACATCAGTGTCATTGTGACCTACCGCAGTGTGTCATCCCGTCTCCAGATGTTGCCCGACACCGGCGCTGATGCTACAGTCATCGGTCCCCAGCATTTGCAATGCTTGGGCTCTCTCCAAGTGATCTAGGACCGCCCCCCAAGGATCTCCGCTTTATGGCAGATGGTTCACAGATGACCCCGGCCCTGGGTTCACTCCAAGCACAAGTCACCTTTGGCAACAGGTCGTGTCAAGCCTGGATTGATGTGCATAACGGTGTCCCGACTCCTTTGCTGTCCTACAGACATTGTCAAGAGTTGGCCATCATCTCCCAGGACTTCCCCAAACCTATTCTTGAGGTAAGACACGCCAACAGGGTGCACGAAGGGAGCAGCAACTACCCTGCTGCCGCCCTACCCCTACCTCTGGCCAGTGACACCTCTCCTTCGGTAGTTGTCCCTGCTGCATCACGTCCCCACGCCTTGGCTCGCCTTCACGACAGTCACCGTGGAGCTGAGGCCACCAAACGACGTGCACGACAGACTGTGTTCCGGCCTGGCATCGACCCCGACATCTCCAATGCTGTCCAGGTGTGTAAGCCCCGCCACGTATTACAACCCAGCCAGCAGCAGGTACCCTTCATGAGTGACGACAACCCCACCCGCCCCTTTGAGTCTGTGTCGGCCGACTTTTTCTGTGTGTCAGGAAAGTCCTTCCTGGTTATCGTCGACCGTCTCTCTGGTTGGCCGGTTGTCATCAAGGGCGGTAATGACACGACGTCTGCCGCCACCATCAGCAAGTTCCGCCACTACTTCCGTGACGTGGGCGTTCCTGTACGCCTGCGAACCGACGGAGGGCCTCAGTTCACAAGCCGGGACTTTGCTGTGTTCCTCGACCGATGGGGAGTCCGGCATGTGTTGTCATCGCCCCATTACCCGCAGTCCAACGGCCACGCTGAGGCTGCTGTCAAATCCTTGAAGCACCTCATCCTTAAGGTGGCCCCTTCTGGGAATATTGACTGCGAGGCCTTCGACCGGGGTCTTCTTGAACTCCGCAACACACCTAACTACACCGGACGCTCCCCTGCCCAGGTTTTGTATGGACGCCCCCTTCGTTCTTGTGTCCCTGCTCACCCTCAATCCTTCTCCAAGGAGTGGCAGGCCAAGACAGAGGATTGTGATCGCCGAGCCGCCGAACGTGTTCAGGACGTCGTCGCCCGCTACAACGACCACGCCCGTTCTCTCCCCAGGTTGAGTGTCGGCACCCAAGTCCGTGTTCAGGACCCGACCTCCCTACGTTGGGACAAAGTAGGCGTAGTCATGGGTCTCGGCAGGTCACGGGACTACCAGGTGCGGTTACCCAGTGGTCGTGTGTGGTGGAGGAACCGCCGTTTTCTCCGCCCCGTAACAATGCCTTCTGCTGGCCCTGCCACCAGTGTTGAGTCCCATACCCTTCCCAGTGATGAAGTCCCTCGACGCTCAGAACGGATCCAGAAGAAAAGGTCCGCTCAAGACTTTGCTATGAGCGTATAGGGGGAGGGAGGTGTATGTATATTATGTATGCTGGATTATGTATTATGTATGTATATTATGTATGTGCTCCATTTATATTTATTCAGCCTAGCTAGCAGCGTGTGGCAATGTTATTACCATATCCCACACGCTTAATTAATGTGCCTGGCGACGTATGGAAGCTGCTAATGTATCACTTGCCATACGTCGTCTATGGTAGTTGACCAGGACCTCAGCTAGGGAGCAGTGCTATCCACCTCTGTGTACATACTCTTATCCAGTAAACCGAACCTACAAAACTATACAGGTGTTTGTGTTCTCTCCTGTATATAGAACTTATTACCCAGAACATCTAACACCCTGTACCTTTGAAGGATATTTAAACTACTGTTTTACCCCAAGTGCTGAAGACAAAGGTATTAGGTCAGGCATATTTGACAAATATTTTGACAAAGTGAAACTAACTTCATACAGTAAAGATGATCAACATATTTAAGACCATCCATAAAGGCCTTTTAAAACTTACGGGCACAGCGTAATCTACTTAAAATATCTAATTATTTCAAAGGTCATTAACACAATTACTTGAATTTTTAAACGGTGATCCCAGATCCTTATAAAAACTAAAGCCACAAAGATATACACTGTACTGTACCTTATGTTATAGCAGAAAGTTTCCAATGTGGTGCAGCAAGAGACCCGCAAACCAAAACAAACCTTCGTCTTGTGGCCCATATCTTACATCTTCACGGCACCGTCCTGGAATGAATAACATTTTAACAACTAATAAATTAAATACTCTGGGCAGTAATATTATATAATATGTATACAGTACTGTACAGTATTATATTATACAGGAACTCATTAAATCTTCAAACATTTAAATACAATATTATGGTTAAATTAAGAAATTTCCATAAAACTTATTAAAGAAAAATAAAGAAACACTTTAGAAAATCTTACCTCGACGAATGACACGAGGAACTTCATTAACCACGATCAGCGAGGCAGCAATATGGTAGTTGTCTTAGCACTACAGTAACAACCAATTGGAGCCGTCAACTGTAAACAAAGTAATGAATAAAATGTATAAAGACAAAAACAATTGTATAAAAGCCAATAATGTAAATACTGTGGTAATGTATTTTGAACTCCCATGAAAAGACAAAACTTGGCTTCACTACAAGTTAACTCTGGTCAACAACTTTCATAATACCACTTACTAGTCACTAATGGATAACACCTGGTAAATTCACAAATTATATCCCACTGCCATAAGGGTTTAATTATCTATAAACGCCGATATTGTGAAGCGTCTTGTGATTTTTCCTTTCCCAGAGAATTAATATACCATCGGACACATGATTTGGTTAGGTTAGGATCCCACCAAATACAGTGAGAAAAAAGTCAATTTATTGTCAAAAACTAAACTGCAACTTTACAGTAAAGTTCCCAAAATGTCTCAGAAGCTAATTTTTTACTACAAACTGTAATTTAACCATAAATAAAAAGTACCACATTCTTATAACCAAATTTTTTTTACTTCAAGTAAATAAAAAAAATCTTTCCCAAAATCCCACCTTGGTTAATATATACAGGTAGTTCTGCTATAACGCGATAATTGTGTTCTTGTAAAATATCGTGTTATAGAAAATCGCGTAATAGAAATAACAGGGCTTCTGGAGAAAATAGGGTTAGGTGCAGATTACTTGAAATCGAAAAAATTTAGTAGTTAGCCTAACACAGTCTAAATAAATGTTACATTCATATCTAATAATGAAATCATACAGTAAATGTAACACTTTACTTGATGGGGGAGAAGGGTGATTTTGAGGTTGATAAAATCGAGCTTCTCTTCAAGTGTTATATCCTTTCTTTTACGATCATCACCGGGAATTCTATCACCAGAACGCTTCTTGTTGATATTCTTCTTTACTATATTCACAGTTAATACAGTACCACAAAATTGGAGAAATAGTAAGCAAAAATCGCGTTATAGCAAACAAGCGTTCGCGTTATACAAATACCGTTCCTAATTCATAAATCGCGTTAGAGCAAATTCGCGTTATCAAAACACGCGTTATAGCAGAACTCACTGTAGGACTAACCCGCCATAGTGCCGATGCTGCTGTATCATCTCACGTCCAGAAAATGTCTCAAATATCACAGTATAGTAAGTTTTTTTTCTGTTTAATATACCGGGGAAGTTAGGTTAGGTAGGTTTGTTTGGTTAGATCTGTCCTTCATAACCACAAATGTTAAGTAGCGTTTATTTAAAAAACATCCATTTACT
>NW_024741950.1:0-17033 GCF_018991925.1 Homarus americanus | reverse complement strand
TGAGTGTCTGAGGTATACCTGGGGTGCAGGGTGTGCCTGGGAATGTCAGAGGTGTGCATGGGGTATCTGAGGTGTGCAGGTGTCTGCGGTGTACTGGCAGTGTGGGGTGCCTGTGTGTCAGCGGTGTGCCTGGGAGTGTCGCGGTGGGGAGTATCAGAGGTGTGCCTGGGGTGTTGGACGTGTACCTGGGGTGTCAGAGGTGTGCAGGGATTGTCAGTGGAGTACCTGCGGAGTGTCAGAGGTGTACCTGGTGTCAGAGGTGTACGTGGGAATGTCTGAGGTGCCTGGGGTGTGAGGTGTGCCTGGGGTGTCAGGTGTAAACCAGGTGTCAGAGGAGCACCTGGGAGTGTCAGGGGTGTACCTGGGGTGGGGGTGTGCACAGGGTGTGGGTGTACACGGGGTTTGTCTGAGGTGACCTGGGAGTGTCAGAGGAGAACCAGAGAGTGTCAGATGTGTGTGGGGTGTCGGTTTACCTGTGAGTGTCTGAGTGTACCTGGGGTGCCAGAGGTGTGCCTGTGGTGTCTGAGGTATGCCTCCAGGTGTCAGAGGTGTGCCTGGGGTGTCAGAGGTGTGCATGGGGTGTCTGGGGTGTGCCTGGGGTGTCTGGGTGTACCTGGCAGTGTCTGGGGTGTACCTGGCAGTGTCAGCAGTGTGCCTGGGAGTGTCAGCGGTGTACCAGGGAGTGTCAGGGTGTACCTGGGAGTTTTGGACGTGCCTGGGAGTGTCAGAGGTGTCCAGGGATTGTCAGTGATGCCTGGGGTGTCAGAGGTGTACCTGGGAGTGTCAGAGGTGTACCTGGGGTGCAGAGGTGTGCCTGGTGTGTGAGAGGTGTACCTGGGAGTGTCAGGGTGTAACTGGGAGTGTCCGGAGGTGTAACTGGGAGTGTCGGAGGGTAACTGGGAGTGTCTGAGGGTGTACCAGAGTTGCTAGAGGTGTACCTGGGAGTGTCAGAGTGTACCTGGAGTGTCAGAGGCAACTGGGAGTGTCTGAGGTGTACCTGGGAGTGTCTGGGGTGTACTTGGGAGTGTCTGACGTGGACCTGAGTGTCAGAGTTGTACCTGGGAGTGTCAGTGGTGTCCACCAAGTCTCAGGTGTGTACCAGGGAGTGTCAGAGGAGTACCTGGGAGGCAGAGGTGTACCTGGGAGGTCAGAGGTGTACCTAGGAGTGTCAGAGGTGTACCTGGGAGGTCAGAGGAGTACCTGGGAGCCAGAGGAGTCCTCGAGTGTCAGAGGTGTACCTGGGAGTGTCAGGGGTGTACCTGGGAGTGTCAGAGGTGTACCTGGGAGTGTCTGAGGTGCACCTGGGAGCGGGTGTACCTGGGAGGTCAGTGCTGTACCTGGGAGGTCAGGTGGTACCTGGGAGTGTCAGAGGTGTACCTGGGAGTGTCTCAGGTGTACCTGGGTGTGTCAGAGGAGTACCTGGGAGTGTCAGGAGGTGTACATGGAGTATCGGAGGTGTACCTGGGAGGTCAGAGGTACCTGGGAGTGTCTCAGGTGTACCTGGGAGTGTCAGAGGTGTACCTGGGAGTGTCAAGGGTGTACCTAGAAGGTCAGGGGTGTAACGGGAGGCCGAGGTGTACCTGGGAGTGTCTGAGGTGTACCTGCGAGTGTCATAGGTGTACCTGGGAGGCCAAGGGTGTACCTGGAGGCCTGCGGCGGCACATGGGAGTGTCAGCGGTGCACTGGGAGTGTCAGCGGTGCACTGGGAGTGTCAGAGGTATAACTGGGAGCATCAGAGGTACCTGGGGAGTATCAGAGTTGTACCTGGGAGTGTCAGAGGTGTACCTGGGAGGTGAGAGGTGCACCTGGGAGTGTCAGAGGTTCACCTGGGAGTGTCGGAGGTGTTCCTGAGAGTGTCAGGGTGTACCTGGAAGTGTCAGAGGTGTACCGGGAGTGTCTGAGGTGTACCTGCGTGTCAGAGGTGTACATGGGAGTGTCAGGGTGCACCTGGGAGTGTCAGCAGTGAACCTGGGAGTGTCAGCGTACCTGGGAGTGCAGAGGTATGCCTGGGAGTATCAGAGGTGTACTGGGAGTGTCAGAGGTGTACCTGGATGTCAGAGGCACTGGAAGGTCGAGGCCTGGGAGTGTCCCAGGTGTACCTGGGAGGTCTCAGGTGTACCTGGTAGTCTTAGGAGTTGTACCTGGGAGTGCCAGAGGTGTACCTAGGAGTGTCAGTGGTGTACCTGTGAGTGTCAGGTGTACCAGGAATGTCAGAGGTGTACCTGGGAGTGTCAGCTGTACTGGGAGTGTGAGTGTACCTGAGAGTGTCAGAGGTACCTGGAGTGTCAGGAGGAGTACCTGAGCGTTCAGAGGAGTAACCTGAGGTCAGAGGTGTACCTGGTAGGTGTCATTGGTGTACCTGGGAGGCAGAGGTGTCCTGGAAGTGACAGAGGAGTACCTGGAAGTGTCAGGAGGTGGGAGTGTCTGAGGTGTATCTGGGAGTGTCTGATGTGTACCTGGGAGTGTCTGAGGTGCATGGAGTGTCAGATGTGTACCTGGCAGTTTCAGTGTTGTACCTGGGAGTGTCAGGGTATACCTGGGAGTATCGAGGTGTACCTGGGAGTGTCAGAGGTGTACCTGGGAGTGTCTGAGGTACCTGGGTGTCGAGTTGTACCTTGGAGGGGTTGTACCTGGGAGGTCAGATGTACCTGGGAGTGCCAGAGGTGGCCATGGTAGTGTCAGTGGTGTACCTGGGAGGTCAGTGGTGTACCAGGGAATGTCTGAGGTGTACCTGGGAGGTATGAGGTGTACCCATGCCAGGGTGTACCAGGGAGGTCAGAGGAACACTTGGGAGTGTCAGAGGTGTACCTGGGAGTGTCAGGTGTACCTGGGAGTGTCAGAGGTGTCACTTGGGAGTGTCAGTGGTGTACCTGGGAGGTCGAGGTGTACCTGGGAGTGTCAGGGGTACCTGGGAGTGTCAGTGGTGTACTTGGGAGTGTCAGTGTACCTGGGAGTGTCAGAGGTGTACCTGGGAGTGTAGGTGTAACTGGGGTTGTCGGAGGTGTAACCTGGGAGGCCGAGAGCACTGGGAGTGTCTGAGGTACCTGGAGTGTCAGAGGTGTACCTGGGAGTGTCAGAGGTGTACCTGGGAGTCAGAGGTGCAACTGGGAGTGTCTGAGGTACCTGGGAGTGTCTGAGCATTTCTGGGAGTGTCTGACGTGTACCTGGAGTGTCAGAGTTGTACCTGGGAGGCTGGGGTGGTGTACCTGAGAGTCACGTGTGTACCAGGGAGTGTCAGAGGTGTACCTGGGAGTCTGGACGTGTACCTGGGAGTGTCAGAGGTGTACCAGGGATTGTCAGGAGTACCTGGGAGTGTCAGAGGTGTACCTGGGAGTGTCGCTGGAGGTACCTGGAGTGCCAGAGGTGTACCTGGGAGGTGAGAGGTGTACCTGGGAGTGTGGGGTGTAACTGGGAGTGTCGGAGGTGTAACTGGGAGTGTCGGAGAGTAACTGGGAGGTCTGAGGTACCTGGGAGTGCCAGAGGTGTACCTGGGAGTGCCAGAGGTGTACCTGGGAGTGTCAGAGGTGCAACTGGGAGTGTCTGAGGTGTACCTGGGAGTGTCTGAGGTACTTGGGAGGTCTGACGTGTACCTGAGAGTGTCGCAGTTGTACCTGGGAGTGTCGGTGGTGTACCTGGGAGTCTCAGGTGTGTACCAGGAGTGTCAGAGGAGTACCTGGGAGGTCAGAGGTGTACCTGGGAGGTCAGAGGTGTACCTAGGAGTGTCAGAGGTGTACCTGGGAGTGTCAGAGGAGTACCTGGGAGCGTCAGAGGAGTCCCCGGAGTGTCAGAGGTGTACCTGGGAGTGTCAGGGTGTACCTGGGAGTGTCAGGAGGTGTACCTGGGAGTGTCAGAGGTACCTGGGAGTGTTCGGTGGTGTACCTGGGAGTGTCAGTGCTGTACCTGGGAGTGTCAGGGGTGTACCTGGGAGTGTCAGAGGTGTACCTGGGAGTGTCTCAGGTGTACCTGGGTGTGTCAGAGGAGTACCTGGGAGTGTCAGAGGTGTACATGGGAGTATCGGAGGTGTACCTGGGAGTGTCAGAGGTGTACCTGGGAGTGTCTCAGGTGTACCTGGGAGGTCAGAGGTACCTGGGAGTGTCAAGGGTGTACCTAGTGTCAGGGGTGTAACGGGGAGGTCAGGTACCTGGGAGTGTCTGAGGTGTACCCGGGAGTGTCATAGGTGTACCTGGGAGGTCGGAGGGTGTACCTGTGGAGTGTCAGCGGTGTACATGGGAGTGTCAGCGGTGTACCTGGGAGGCCAGGGTGTAACCTGGGAGGTCAGAGGATAACTGGGAGTATCAGAGGTGTACCTGGGAGCATCAGAGTTGTACCTGGGAGTGTCAGAGGTGTACCTGGGAGGTGAGAGAGGTACCTGGGAGTGTCAGAGGTTTACCTGGGAGTGTCGGAGGTGTTCCTGAGAGTGTCAGGGGTGTACCTGGAAGTGCAGAGGTACTGGGAGTGTCTGAGGTGTACCTGCGTGTGTCAGAGGTGTACATGGGAGTGTCAGGGGTGTACCTGGGAGGCTGTACGGTGAACTGGGAGTGTCACGGTGTACCTGGGAGTGCCAGAGGCATACCTGGGAGATCAGAGGTACTTGGGAGTGTCAGAGGTGTACCTGGGAGTGTCAGAGGTGTACCTGGAGTGTCTCAGGTGTACCTGGGAGGCCTCAGGTGTACCTGGGAGTGTCTCAGGTGTACCTGGAAGTAGAGTTGTACCTGGGAGTGCCAGAGGTGTACCTAGAGTGTGGTGGTACTCAGAGTGTCAGGTGTGTACCAGGGAATGTCAGAGGAGTACTGGGAGGTCATGGTGTACCTGGGAGTGTCAGAGGTGTACCTGAGAGTGTCAGAGGTGTACCTGGGAGTGTCAGAGGAGCACCTGGGAGCGTCAGAGGAGTAACCTGAGTGTCAGAGGTGTACCTGAGTAGGCTGGTACCTGGGAGTGTCAGAGGTGTACCTGGAAGGACAAGAGGAGTACCTGGAAGTGTCAGAGGTGTACCTGGGAGTGTCTGAGGTGTATCTGGGAGTGTCGATGTACCTGGGAGTGTCTGAGGTACATGGAGTGTCAGATGTGTACCTGGCAGTTTCAGTGTTGTAACTGGGAGTGTCAGGGTATACCTGGGAGTATCGGAGGTGTACCTGGGAGTGTCAGAGGTACCTGGGAGTGTCTGAGGTGTACCTGGGAGTGTCTGAGTTGTACCTGGAGTGTAAGTGTTGTACCTGGGAGTCAGAGATGTACCTGGGAGTGCCAGAGGCATGATGGTAGTGTCAGTGGTGTACCTGGGAGTGTCAGTGGTGACCAGGGAATGTCTGAGGTACCTGGGAGGTATGAGGTGTACCTGGGAGTCAGGTGTACCAGGAGTGTCAGAGGAACACTTGGGAGTGTCAGAGGTGTACCTGGGAGTGTCAGGGGTACCTGGGAGTGTCAGAGGTGCACTGGGAGTGTCATGGTGTACCTGGGAGCAGTCGAGGTGTACCTGGGAGTGTCAGGTGTAACTGGGAGTGTCAGGTGGTGTACTTGGGAGTGTCATGGTGTACCTGGGAGTGTCAGAGGTGTACCTGGGAGTGTCAGTGTAACTGATTGTCGGAGGTGTAACTGGGAGTGTCGGAGGAGTAACTGAGTGTCTGAGGTGTACCTGGGAGTGTCAGAGGTACCTGGGAGTGTCAGAGGTGTACCTGGGAGTGTCAGGTGCAACTGGGAGTGTCTGAGGTGTACCTGGGAGTGTCTGAGGTGTACTTGGGAGTGTCCGACGTGTACCTGAGAGTGTCAGGAGTTGTACCTGGGAGTGTCAGGTGGTACCTGGGAGTGTCAAGGTACCAGGAGTGTCAGAGGAGTACCTGGGAGGCTGGGAGGCACTGGGAGTGTCAGAGGTGTACCTGGGAGTGTCAGAGGTGTACTCAGCGAGGAGTACCGGAGTGTCAGAAGTGTACCTGGGAGTGTCAGGGGTGTACCTGGAGTGTCAGAGGTACCTGGGAGTGTCTGAGGTGTACCTGGGAGTGTCAGTGGTGTACCTGGGAGTGTTGGTGTACCTAGGAGTGTCTCAGGTGTACCTGGTGTGTCAGGAGGAGTACCTGGGAGTGTCAGAGGCTACCGGAGAGTATCGAGGTGTACCTGGGAGTGTCAGGGTGTACTTGGGAGTGTCAGAGATGTACCTGGAGTGTTCAGAGATGTACCTGGGAGTGTCAGAGGTGTACCTGGGAGTGTCAGGGTGTACCTAGAAGTGTCAGGGGTGTATCGGGGAGTGTCAGAGGTGTACCTGGGAGTGTCTGAGGTGACCTGGAGTGTCACAGGTGTACCTGGGAGTGTCAGGGTGTACCTGTGAGTGTCAGCGGTGTACATGGAGTGCTCAGCGGTACCTGGGAGTGTCAAGTGTGTACCTGGGAGTGTCAGAGGTATACCTGGGAGTATCAGAGGTGTACTTGGGAGGTCAGAGGTGTACCTGGGAGTGTCAGAGGTGTACCTGGGAGTGTCAGGTGTACCTGGGAGTGTCAGGTGTACCTGGGAGTGTCAGAGGTGTACCTGGGAGTGTCTGAGGTGTACCTGGGAGGTCAGTGGTGTACCTGGGAGTGTCAGGGGTGTACCTGGGAGTGTCAGAGGTGTACCTGGAGTGTCAGGGGTGTACCTGGAGTGTCAGAGGTGTACCTGAGGATGTCTGAGGTGTACCTGGGAGTGTCAGTGGTGTACCTGGGAGTGCTCGGTGGTGTACCTGGGAGTGTCAGGGGTGTACCTGGGAGTGTCAGAGGTGTACCTGGGAGTGTCTCAGGTACCTGGGTGTGTCAGAGGAGTACCTGGGAGTGTCAGAGTGTACCTGGGAGTATCGGAGGTGTACCTGGAGTGTCAGAGGTGTACTTGGGAGGCCAGAGATGTACCTGGGAGTGTCAGAGTTGGTACCTGGGAGTGTCAGAGGGCCTGGGAGTGTCTCAGGTGCACCTGGGAGGTCAGAGGTACCTGGGAGTGTCAAGGGTGTACCTAGGAGTGTCAGGGGTGTACCGGGGAGTGTCAGAGGTACCTGGGAGTGTCTGAGGTGTACCTGCGAGTGTCATATGTGTACCTGGGAGTGTCAGGGGTGTACCTGTGAGTGTCAGGGGCGGTGCATGGGAGTGTCAAGTGGTACCTGGGAGTCAGAGGTGTACCTGGGAGGTCGGAGGTATACCTGGGACATCAGAGGTACTGGGAGTATCAGAGTTGTACCTGGAGTGTCAGAGGTGTACCTGGGAGGTGAGAGGTGTACCTGGGAGGTCAGAGGTGTGCACATGGGAGTGTCGGAGGTACCTGGGTGTGTCAGAGGAGTACCTGGGTGTGTCAGAGGTGTACATGGGAGTATCGGAGGTGTACTGGGAGGTCAGAGGTACCTGGGAGTGTCTCAGGTGTACCTGGGAGTGTCAGAGGTGTACCTGGGAGTGTCAAGGGTGTACCTAGAAGCAAGTGGGGTAACTGGGAGGTCAGAGGTGTACCTGGGAGTGTCTGAGGTGTACCTGGGAGTGTCAAGGTACCTGGGAGTGTCAGGTGTACCTGGTGGAGTGTCAGCGGTGCACATGAGTGTCATGGTGTACCTGGGAGTGTCAGCGGTGTGACCTGAGAGTGTCAGAGGCATAACTGGGAGTATCAGAGGTACCTGGGAGTGTCAGAGGTGTACCTGGGAGGTCAGAGGTGTACCTGGGAGTGTCGAGGTGTACCTGAGAGTGTCAGAGGTATAACTGAGTATCAGAGGTGTACCTGGGAGTATCAGAGTTGTACCTAGGAGTGTCAGTGGTGTACCTGTGAGTGTCAGGTGTGTACCAGGAATGTCAGAGGAGACCTGGGAGGTCAGCGGTGTACCTGGGAGTGTCAGAGGTGTACCTGAGAGTGTCAGAGGTGTACCTGGGAGGTCAGAGAGTACCTGGGAGCGTCAGAGGAGTAACTCTGAGTGTCGAGGTACCTGGAGTGTCATGGTGTACCTGGGAGTGTCAGAGGTAACTGAAGCGACAGAGGAGTACCTGGAAGTGTCAGAGGTGTACCTGGGAGTGTCTGAGGTGTATCTGGGAGTGTCTGATGTGTACCTGGGAGTGTCTGAGGTACATGGAGTGTCAGATGTGTACCTGGGAGTTTCAGTGTTGTACCTGGGAGTGTCAGGGGTATACCTGGGAGTATCGGAGGTGTACCTGGGAGTCAGAGGTGTACCTGGGAGTGTCTGAGGTGACCTGGGAGTGTCTGAGGTGTACCTGGGAGTGTCTGAGGTACCTGGGAGTGGCATGGCCTGGAGTGTCAGAGATGTACCTGGGAGTGCCAGAGGTGTACATGGGAGTGTCAGTGGTGTACCTGGGAGGCTGGTGGTGTACCAGGAATGTCTGAGGTGTACCTGGGAGTGATGAGGTGTACCTGGGAGTGTCAGGTGTGTACCAGGATTGTCAGAGAACACTTGGGAGTGTCAGAGGTGTACCTGGGAGTGTCAGGTGTACCTGGGAGCAGTGGGTGTACCTGGGAGTGTCAGGTACCTGGGAGTGCTCGGAGGTGTACCTGGGAGGTCAGGGGTGTAATGGGATTGTCGGAGGTGTAACTGGGAGTGTCGGAGGATAACTGGGAGTGTCTGAGGTACCTGGGAGGTCAGAGGTACCTGGGAGTGTCAGAGGTGTACCTGGGAGTGTCAGAGGTGCAACTGGGAGTGTCTGAGGTACCTGGGAGTGTCTGAGGTGTACTTGAGAGTGTCTGACGTACCTGAGAGTGTCAGAGTTGTACCTGGGAGTGTCAGTGGTGTACCTGGGAGTGTCACGTGTGTACCAGGGAGTGTCAGAGGAGTACCTGGGAGTACCTGGAGTGTCAAGAGGTGTACCTGGGAATGTCAAAGGTACTGGGAGTGTCTGAGGTGTACCTGGGAGTGCTGGGGTGGTGTACCTGGGAGGCTCAGGTACCCAGGTGTCTCAGGTGTACTGGTGTGTCAGGAGGAGTACCTGGGAGTGTCAGAGGTGTACCTGGGAGCATCGGAGGTGTACCTGGGAGTGTCAGAGGTGTACTTGGGAGTGTCAGAGATGTACCTGGGAGGTCAGATGTACCTGGGAGTCAGAGGTGTACCTGGGAGGCCGAGGTGTACCTAGGAGTGTCAGGGGTGTACCGGGGAGTGTCAGAGGTGTACCTGGGAGTGTCTGAGGTGTACCTGGGAGTGTCATAGGTGTACCTGGGAGTGTCAGGGTGTACCGAGTGTCACGTGTACATGGGAGTGTCAGCGGTGTACCTGGGAGTGTCAGCGGTGTACCTGGGAGTGTCAGACGATACCTGAGTATCAGAGGTACCTGGGAGGTCACGTGTGTACCAGGAGTGTCAGAGAGTACCTGGGAGCACTGGGCGTGTCAGAGGTGTACCTGGAGGTCAAAGGTGTACCTGGGAGTGTCAGAGGTGTACCTGGGAGTGTCAGGGGTGTACCTGGGAGTGTCAGAGGTACCTGGAGTGTCTGAGGTGTACCTGGGAGGTCAGTGGTGTACCTGGGAGTGCTTGGGTGGTACCTGGGAGTGTCAGGGGTGTACCTGGGAGTGTCAGAGGTGCACCTGGGAGTGTTCAGGTGTACCTGGGGTGTCAGAGTAGCACCTGGGAGTGTCAGAGTGTACCTGGGAGTATCGGAGGTGTACCTGGGAGTGTCAGAGGTGTACTTGGGAGTGTCAGAGATGTACCTGGGAGGTCAGAGGTGTACCTGGGAGTGTCAGAGGTGTACCTGGGAGGTCTCAGGTACCTGGGAGTGTCAGAGGCACTGGGAGTGTCAAGGGTGTACCTAGAAGTGTCAGGTACCGGGGAGTGTCAGAGGTGTACCTGGGAGTGTCTGAGGTGTACCTGCTAGTGTCATAGGTGTACCTGGGAGTGTCAGGGGGTACCTGTGAGTGTCAGCGGTGCACATGGGAGTGTCATGGTGTACCTGGGAGTGTCATGTACCTGGGAGTGTCAGAGGCTATACCTGGGAGTATCAGAGGTGTACCTGGAGCATCAGAGTTGTACCTGGGAGGTGTGAGAGGTGTACCTGGGAGGTGAAAGGTGTACCTGGGAGGTGGAGAGGTGCACCTGGGAGTGTCGGAGGTGTTCTGAGAGTGTCAGGGGTGTACCTGGAAGTGTCAGAGGTACCGGGAGTGTCTGAGGTGTACCTGCGTGTGTCAGATGTGTACATGGGAGTGTCAAGGGGTACCTGGGAGTGTCAGTGGTGAACCTGGGAGTGCCAGCGGTGTACCTGGGAGGTTGGGGAGATGTACCTGGGAGGCAGAGATGCCTGGGAGTGTCAGAGGTGTACCTGGGAGTGTCAGGGGTGTACCTGGGAGTGCTCAGAGGTGTACCTTGGGAGGTCTGAGGTGTACCTGGGAGTGTCAGTGGTACCTGGGAGTGTCAGGTGGTGTACTGGAGGTCAGGGTGTACCTGGGAGTCTGAGAGGTACCTGGGAGTGTCTCAGGTGTACCTGGGCATGTCAGAGGAGCACCTGGGAGTGTCAGAGGTGTACCTGGGAGCACGGGAGGTGTACCTGGGAGTGTCAGAGGTACTTGGGAGGTCAGAGATGTACCTGGGAGTGTCAGAGGTGTACCTGGGAGTCAGAGGTGTACCTGGGAGTGTCTGAGGTGTACCTGGGAGTGTCAGAGGTGTACCTGGGAGTGTCAGGGGTGCACCAGAAGTGTCAGGGGTGTACTGGGAGTCAGAGGTGTACCTGGGAGTGTCTGAGGTGTACCTGAGAGTGTCATAGGTGTACCTGGAAGGTCAGGGGTGTACCTGTGACTGTCTGGGGTGTACCTGGGAGTGTCAGCAGTGTACCTGGGAGGTCATGATGTACCTGGGAGGCTGAGGTATACCTGGGAGTACCAGAGGTGTACCTGGGAGAATCAGAGTTGTACCTGGGAGTGTCGGAGGTACCTGGGAGTGTGAGAGGTGTACCTGGGAGTGTCAGGAGGTGTACCTGGGAGGTCAGAGGTGTACCTGGGAGGTCAGGGGTGTACCTAGAAGTGCTTGGGTTGAACCTGGGAGGTCAGGGGTGTACCTGGGAGTGCCAGAGGTATACCTGGGAGTATCAGAGATGTACCTGGGAGTGTCAGAGATGTACCTGGGAGTGTCAGGGGTGTACCTGGAAGTGTCAGGGTGTACCTGGGAGTGTCTGAGGTGACCTGGGAGTGTCTGAGGTGTACCTGGAAGTGTCTGAGGTACCTGGGAGTGTCAGAGGTACCTGGGAGTGTCAGAGGTGATACCTGGGAGTATCGGAGGTGTACCTGAAGTATCGGAGGTGTACCTGGGAGTGTCAAGCGGTACCTGGGAGTATCAGAGGTGTACCTGGGAGTGTCAGAGGTGTACCTGGGAGGTCAGGTGTAACTGGGAGTGTCGGAGGTGTAATCGGAATGTCAGAGGTGTACCTGGGAGTGTCAAAGGTGTACCTGGGAGGTCAGAGGTGTACCTAGGAGTGTCAGAGGAATGGGAGTATCGGAGTGGGAGTATCGGAGGTGTACTGAGTGTCAGCAGCATACCTGGGAGTATCAGAGGTACCTGGGAGTGTCAGAGGTGTACCATGTCAGGTGTAACTGAGGCGGAGGTAACTGGAATGTCAGAGGTGTACCTGGCATTGTCGGAGGTGTACCTGGCAGTGTCAGAGGTACCTGGGAGTGTCAGAGATGTACCTGGGAGTGTGAGGTGTACCTGGGAGTGTCTGAGGTGTACCTGGTAATATCGGAGGTGTACCTGCGAACATCGGAGGTGTACCTGGGAGTGTCAGAGGTGTACCTGGCATTGTCGGAGGTGTACTTGGGAGGTCAAGGTGTACCTGGCATTGTCGGAGGTGTACCTGGCAAGTCCAGAGGTGTACCTGGGAGTGCTCAGAGATGTACCTGGGAGTGTCAGAGGTGTACCTGGGAGTGTTGGACGTACCTGGGAGTGTCAGAGGTGTACCAGGAATGTCAGTGGAGTACCTGGGAGTGTCAGAGGTGTACCTGGGAGGTTCAGAGGTGTACCTGGGAGGTCAGAGGTGACCTGGGAGGTCAGGTGTACCTGGGAGTGTCAAGGGTGTAACTGGGAGGGGTGGGAGGTAACTGGGAGTGTTGGAGGTGTAACTGGGAGTGTCTGAGGCACCTGGGAGGTTGGAGAGGTACCTGGGAGTGTCAGAAGTGTACCTGGGAGTCCAGAGGCAAATGGGAGGTCTGAGGTGTACTGGGAGTGTCTGAGGTGTACCTGGGAGTGTCTGAGGTACCTGAGTGTCAGGTTGTACCTGGAAGTGTCAGAGGTACCTGGGAGTGCAAGAGGTGTACCTGGGAGAGTCATGGTGTACCTGGGAGTGTCAGGTGTGTACCAGGAGTGTCAGAGGAGCACCTGGGAGTGTCACTGTACCTGGGAGGTCAGAGCTGTACATGAGAGTGTCAGAGGTGTACCTGGAGAGTGCAGAGGAGTACCTGGGAGCGTCAGAGCAGTAACTCTGAGTGTCAGAGGTACCTGGTAGTGTCATTGGTGTACCTGGGAGTGTCAGGGAGAGGCAACCTGGAAGGTCAGAGGAGCACCTGAAGTCAGAGGTGTACCTGGGAGTGTCTGAGGTGATCTGGGAGTGTCAGAGGTGTACCTGGGAGTGTCTGAGGTGTACCTGGGAGTGTCTGAGGCACGGGAGTGTCTGAGGTGTACCTGGGAGTGGCAGAGGGTACCTGGGAGTGTCGGAGATGTACCTGAGTGCCAGAGGTGCACATGGGAGTGTCAGTGGTGTACCTGGAAGTGCTAGGTGGTGTACCTGGGAATGTCTGAGGTGTACCTGGGAGTGGCATGAGGTGTACCTGGAGTGTATGAGGTGTACCTGGGAGGCTGCAGGTGTGTACCAGGGAGTGTCAGAGGAACACTTGGGAGGTCAGGAGGTACCTGGGAGGCCAGATGTACCTGGGAGTGTCAGAGATGTACCTGGGAGGTCAGAGGTGTACCTGGGAGTGTCAGGAGGTGTATGTGGGAATGTCTGAGGTGTGCCTGGGAGTGTCTGAGGTGTACCTGGGAGTGTCAGGTTGTACCTGAAGTGTCAGAGGTGTACCTGGGAGTGCAAGAGGTACCTGGGAGTGTCAGTGGTGTACCTGTGAGTGTTCGGGTGTGTACCAGGGAGGTCAGAGGAGTACCTGGGAGGTCAGGTGTACCTGGGAGTGTCAGAGCTACATGAGAGGTCAGAGGTGTACCTGGGAGTGTCAGAGGAGTACCTGGGAGCGTCAGAGTAGTAACCTGAGTGTCAGAGGTGTACCTAGTGTCATTGGTGTACCTGGGAGTGTCAGAGGTGTACCTGGAAGTCAGAGGAGTACCTGGAAGTGTCAGGAGGTGTACCTGGGAGTGTCTGAGGTGTATCTGGGAGTGTCAGAGGTGTACCTGTGAGGTCAGGGGTGTACCTGGGAGTGTCAGTGGTGTACCTGGGAGTGTCTGAGGTGTACCTGGGAGTGTCTGATGTACTTGGGAGTGTCTGAGGTGTACATGGAGGTCAGATGTGTACCTGGCAGTGTCAGCGGTGTACCTGGCAGTGTCAGGGGTATACCTGGGAGCATCGAGGTGCACCTGGGAGTGTCAGAGGTACCTGGGAGGCCTGAGGTGTACCTGGGAGTGTCTGAGGTGTACCTGGGAGTGTCTGAGGTGTACCTGGGAGTGTAATGGTTGTACCTGGGAGTGTCAGAGATGTACCTGGGAGTGCTAGAGGTGCACATGGGAGTTTCAGTGGTGTACCTGGGAGGTCAGTGGTGTACCTGGGAATGTCTGAGGTACCTGGGAGTGTAAGGAGGTACCTGGGAGTGTCAGGTGTGTACCAGGGAGTGTCAGAGGAACACTTGGGAGTGTCAGAGGTGTAACGGGGAGGCCAGGTGTACCTGGGAGTGTCAGAGGTGTAACTGGGAGTGTCAGGGGTGTACCTGGGAGTGTCAGGTGTACCTGGGAGTGTCAGAGGTGTACCTGGGAGGCTGGGGTGTACCTGGGAGGTCAGGGTGTACCTGAGAGTCTGAGGTGTACATGGGAGTGTCAGAGGTGTAAGGGGGAATGTCTGAGGTGTACCTGGGAGTGTCATGAGGTGTGCCTGGGAGTCAGGTGTGTACCAGGGAGGTAAGAGGAGCACCTGGGAGTGCCAGAGGTGTAACGGGAGGTCAGGTGTACCTGGGAGGCTCAGGGGTGTACCTGGGAGTGTCAGAGGTGTACTGGAGGTCAGGTGTACCTGGGAGTGTCAGAGATGTACCTGGGAGTGTCTCAGGTGTACCTGGGAGTGTTCAAGGTGTACCTGGGAGGTCTCTGAGGTGTACCTGGGAGTGTCAGAAGAACCAGAGAGTGTAAGAGGTGCACCTGGGAGTGTGGAGAGTTGTACCTGGAGCAAGAGGTGCACCTGGGAGTGCCAGAGGTGTACCTGGGAGGTCAGTGGTGTACCTGGGAGGTCAGGTGTGTGTACCAGGGAGGTCAGAGGAGTAACCTGGGAGTGTCAGTGGTGTACCTGGGAGGTCAGAGGTGTACCTGGGAGTGTCAGAGGTGTACGGGAGGTTGAAGAGTACATGGGAGCGTCAGAGGAGTACCTCGAGCGTCAGAGGTGTACCGAATGTCAGGGGTGTACCTGGGACTGTCAGAGGTGTACCTGGGAGTGTCTGAGGTGTACCTGGGAGTGTCAGTGGTGTACCTGGGAGGCTCAGTGGTGTACAGTGTCAGGGGGTACCTGGGAGGTCAGAGGTGTACCTGGGAGGTCTCGGTGTACCCAGCATGTCAGAGGAGCACCTGGGAGTGTCAGAGGTACCTGGGAATATCGGAGGTGTACCTGGGAGTGTCAGAGGTACTTGGAGTGTCAGAGATGTACCTGGGAGTGTCAGAGGTGTACCTGGAGTGCAGAGGTGTGTACCTGGGAGGTGTCTGAGGTACCTACGAGGCCAGAGGTGTACCTGGGAGGTAGGGGTGTACCTGGAGTGTCAGCGGGTACCTGGGAGTGTCAGCGGTGTACCAGGGAGGTTGGGCGTGTACCTGGGAGAGGTCAGAGGTATACCTGGGAGTATCAAAGGTGTACCTGGGAGTATCAGAGTTGTACCTGGGAGTGTCAGAGGTGTACCTGGGAGTGTCAGAGGTACCTGGGAGGTTGAGGTACCTGGGAGTGTCAGAGGTGTACCTGGGAGGTCAGAGGTGTACCTGGGAGTGTCAGAAGGGTACCTGGGAGTTTCAGAGGTGCAAATGGGAGTGTCTGAGGTGTACCTGGGAGTGTCTGAGGTGTACCTGGGAGTGTCTGAGGTACTGGGAGTGTTGGGGTTGTACCGAAGTGTCAGGAGGTACCTGGGAGTGCAGAGGTGTACCTGGGAGGTCGGGGTGGTGCCTCTGAGTGTCAGGTGTGTACCAGGGAGTGTCAGAGGAGTACCTGGGAGTGTCATGGTGTACCTGGGAGTGTCAGAGCTGTACATGAGAGTGTCAGGAGGTGTACCTGAGTGTCAGAGGAGTACCTGGGAGCGTCAGAGTAGTAACTCTGAGTGTCAGAGGTGTACCTGGTAGTGTCACTGGTGTACCTGGGAGTGTCAGAGGTGTACCTGGAAGGTCAGAGGAGTACCGGGAAGTGTCCAGAGGTGTACCTGGAGTGTCTGAGGTATCTGGGAGTGTCAGAGGTACCTGGGAGTGTCTGAGGGTACCTGGGAGTGTCTGAGGCACCTGGGAGTGTCTGAGGTGCACCTGGAGTGAGTGTTGTACCTGGAGGTCAGAGATGCACCTGGAGTGCCAGAGGTGTACATGGGAGTGTCAGTGGTGTACCTGGAAGTGTCAGTGGTGTACCTGGGAATGTCTGAGGTGTACCTGGGAGTGCATGAGAGGTACCTGGGAGTGTCAGGTGTGTACCAGGGAGTGTCAGAGGAACACTTGGGGAGAGTCGGAGGTGTACCTGGGAGTGTCAGGGGTGTACCTGGGAGTGTCAGAGATGTACCTAGGGAGTGCCAGAGGTGCACCTGGGAGTGTCAGAGGGTGTATGTGGGAATGTCTGGAGGTACCTGGGAGTGTCTGAGGTGTACCTGGGAGTGCAGTGGACACCTGAAGTGTCAGAGGTGTACCTGGGAGTGCAAGAGGTGTACCTGGGATGCTGGGGTGGTGTACCTGTGGAGTGTCAGGTGTGTACCAGGGAGTGTCAGAGAGTGCTCGGGAGGTCAGCGGTGTACCTGGGAGTGTCAGAGCTGTGCATGAGAGTGTCAGAGGTGTACCTGGGAGTGTCAGGAGGACCTGGGAGCGTCAGAGTAGTAACCTGAGTGTCAGAGGTGTACCTGGTAGTAGCAGTGTACCTGGGAGTGTCAGAGGGGTGTACCTGGAAGCGTCAGAGGAGTACCTGGAAGTGTCAGAGGTGTACCTGGGAGTGTCTGAGGTGTATCTGGGAGTGTCAGAGGTACCTGTGAGTGTCAGGTGTACCTGGAGATGCGGTGGGTGTACCTGGGAGTGTCTGAGGTGTACCTGGGAGTGTCTGATGTGTACTTGGGAGTGTCTGGAGGTGGCGGAGTGTCAGATGGGTAACTGGCAGTGTCGGTGTACCTGGCAGTGTCAGGGTATACCTGGGAGTATCGGAGGTGTACCTGGGAGTGTCAGAGGTGTACCTGGGAGTGTCTGAGGTGTACCTAGGAGTGTCTGAGGTACCTGGGAGTGTCTGAGGTGCACCTGGGAGTGCAGGTTGTACCTGGGAGTGTCAGAGATGTACCTGGGAGTGCTAGAGGTACATGGGAGTTTCAGAGATGCACCTGGGAGTGTCAGAGGTGTACCTGGGAGTGTCAGGGTGTACCTGGGAGGTCAGGAGGTGTACCTGAGAGTGTCTGAGGTACATGGGAGTGTCAGAGGTGTATGGGGAATGTCTGAGGTGTACCTGGGAGTATGAGGTGTGCCTGGGAGTTTCAGGTGTACCAGGAGTGTAAGAGGAGCACCTGGGAGTGTCAGGAGGTGTAACGGGAGTGTCAGGTGTACCTGGGAGTGTCTAGGGGTGTACCTGGGAGTGTCAGAGGTGTACCTGGGAGTGTCAGGGGTGTACCGGGAGTGTCAGAGATGTACTTGGAGTGTCTCGGTGTACCTGGGAGGTCTAAGGTACCTGGGAGTGTCTGAGGTTAACACGCAACCGGAACGAAGCACACTGA
>NW_024741949.1:0-3749 GCF_018991925.1 Homarus americanus | reverse complement strand
ATATTTCCTCCAACACTACAAACACAATCAAACAGTGGTACACCAATATGCCTACTTTCTTAAATCGGAACTTAAAATACTACTCTGGGGAATAAAAGTTATACATGATGTTGAAATTATTAGACCTCAGGCAATGCCTCATTAGAGGATAATAAGTCGAAGTATTAAGAAAACAAGTTGCTAGCACACATGAACCAGGCCTACGGGCTTTCAACAAAAATATCAATCACTGAGAAATGGTATTAAAAAAAATAAGAAATTAATAACTCTACAATGAATAGGCTCAAGGGCACTTCTCACCAAAATTATATCCAGTTAATTGAGAAAAATGGTCTAAAAAATCAGAGTTTGTTAACTCAATTCCTGAATAGGCCTTCAGGCGCTTTCAACAAAAATTATATTACCCCAACAGATACACACCTCCTAACTTAACTTAAATACTACTCTAAAGGTTATACCTGAGATTGGAGATTATAAATAAATACAATGTATTGGCTGGCATACATTAGTAACTGAAAAAAATAGTATTAACTACAACAAAAAATATTGTCACTTATTATTAAGAAGTTACTGAGTCCACTACCTGTGAACCATGCTTCCTAACCTAACACACACACACAGATTCCACTTCCACCTGTAGTCGCTTTGCTGCACAACCAACAGGCACCCGTAGTTTGCTGCCCAAATCAGCCCTTTCTCCACTCCAGAAAGTGTACTTAAACTCAACTGACTCTTGGCCCCAGTGTGCGGCCCCAGAACACTCAGCTGGCTTCACTTTTACCCCCAGTACATCCAAGGAAGTGAAGGGAGTGGAGCCAATCAGACCTTGTACAGTTGGGAGAGGCTTAGCTTCCTGGGTTGAGGCAAGAGGGTTTCACTTTGCTGCTTTTGATATGTGGCACAGAGCCGAGGTAGAGGAGAGCTGATGACCCCAACGATCATCCCGTCGTCAGTTGGGCACCCAGACGGCTAGTCACACTCCAGAGATCTGATACCTGCGCTAAACAGTGACAGGCCTACACCGATCGGTCCAACGGCGACAATCGCCAATCCTCAATCATCAACGGCAGTCAATCTCTCGCAGTCAATTTTCGCAGTCAATTTCTCGCAGTCAAGGGACTTGGACGGAAACCCTGAAATGAACCTCACTGTTAGCTCTGTTAATTTTATCACTGCCCTATCTAAACCCCTGTCTGAGATCGAATGAGACTTACTTGTTATACTGCAATAGCGCAACACAGATGACTAGGTCACATGACTATTTCGTGACGGACGAGCAGGACGTCTTGTTGATCCTAATGCTTTCAGTACACGAGCTAGCCAGCCTTCCTGTGTCCCCTTCAAAGCGTTAGCGAGCTCACGACATATTTCTGCCTAACTAATAACTCCTTGGGGACACCTGTAACATTATTCAGACTGATAAAATTCATCTATAATTCCAAATTCACACAGTCCCTTAACTTCATGAATCCCATCATTATTAATTGGCAAATTACATTTAATATCATATAGCCTAGTTCCACACCCTCTCACTATGTGCGGGGAGAGCGCCTCTTCCTCAGACGACCTTGAAAAACTCAGTATCGCTAATGGCGCGGCGTTTGAAATACTCTGAAATTTCTGAATATATATATATATATATATATATATATATATATATATATATATATATATATATATATATATGTGCAAGTAAATCACTGTAGGTGGGCGTGATCCAGGTATATGCTGATAACCACAAGGGAAAAAAACACGAAGTTCCCAAGCGCTTTTGTGTAATTCACGTCTTCAGGGGTGAGTACAGACTAAGGAGAAATACATAACAAGGCAAATATATATACAGTAGAGGTAGGTGAGATCAAGTCCACAATAGTCAGGTTATTAGGTAGTGACCCTACTAATCTTCAGCACCGACTGCTGCAGTCGGTGCTTTGGGTGGTAAGATCTACATATATATATATATATATATATATATATATATATATATATATATATATATATATATATATATATATATATATATATATATATATATATATATATATTTCATGTAAATCCACAATGAAAACGTGGATAAGATAAATCTTGATAAAATCACACGGGAAAATGGAAACAACGGACGGACGGATTAGAAGAAAATCGGTCAGACACCAAAAAACAAACATTACTTCAAGTGATTCTAGTGACTTAAGTGGCGTCCTAAGTGAATCATCAGCAAACAAGAAATTACAAGAAATTTATGTGGACAGTGGCTATAAACACTTGAAAAACGTATACATAGAGACACTGTGGTAACAAAAACATTATAAAAGATTGCAAACTTAGCAGTCAAACCCTCAGTGACATATACTACTGAAGGTTTCCCCCGACCGGAGCCGAGAGCAGCCGAGCCTACCTGAGTGTGGGCTGAGTTTACTACCAGCTAACACTACATCACCGGAGTTTAGCAAGGTTGTCAAAGTGATTCCAGACAATCAAACAATCTCTTGCTTAAACAATCAAGACTCGTCGATGTGCAACAGAGGGCAACCCAAGATCAGCCCCCAGGCTGATCGCACCAACCAAGAGTTCAGCCCCAGATCAACCCCCAGGCCGATTGCTCCAACCCAGAGGTCAGCCCCAGATCAGCCCAGAGTTGATCGCCGGAAGACCCAGCGAAGAATGACGAAAATGATTCCGGGACTTAGAAACCTTCCATATCAGGATAGGTTAAAGAAACTTAACTTGCATTCCCTAGAAAGGCGAAGAGTGCGGGGAGATATGATAGAAGTATTCAAGTGTGTGAAAGGAATCAATAAAGGTGATTTAGATAAAGTTCTTATAATATCCGGGCAGGATAGGACTCGGAACAACGGATTTAAGTTGGATAAGTTTAGGTTTAGGAGGGAGATAGGAAGGAACTGGTTTACAAATAGGGTGGTGGACGAGTGGAACAAGCTTAGCAACTTTGTAGTGAACGCTGGAAAGTTTCAAAAGGAGGCTGGATATATTCATGGATGATAGAGAGTGGTAGTAACTCTCGACAGGAGCTGCCATGCACAGGCCAACCGGCCTATTGCAGACTCCTTATTTTCTTATGTTCTTATGTTATCAGCCCCAGCTGACCGCCGCAAGACCCAGGTGGATTACATTAAGACGTGACGTCATCCGTCCCTGAGAAGGACGCCATTGACTCCTGACGTCATAGCCAGCACGAGGTTCTACGCACTCTCCACTCGGGTAGATCACAAACAATCATTATTTTATAAAGTACACAAACACAAGTGAACTTCAAGAAGTCTTCTCATGTAGTCAATATAAAGATATATATTATGTGCACAATGCATAAAAAGGTGAAAGTAGATTAACACATTTAACTAATAATATATGTTTTCTCTTCAGTTCCATAACTCATTATAAATATTTTTTTTTGCATTACTTTATGAGCGGGCAACGTAGTGAATCTTTATACAGTGAGTGAAGTGATAAATAGTCCTATACATGGACCCTCTTCCAAACTTTTTGGGTATCAAACAGGAAATTAGTGACTCAGACACTGATAGCCAGTCATATAATAATTCACAGGACCTAGTGGCAATTGATAGTGAGGAAGAATTACCACAAATTAGCCAAATAGAGTTAACACCTACCGACTCTTTAGCTATCTGTGAAAATTTCTTTGTTTCTCAGTTTGAGGATTTACACAGTAGACAATTAAGGTCAGGTAATATTTACCCATTGCCTTCCCCTGTTACTAACGCTAGTGCTTT
>NW_024741948.1:0-13493 GCF_018991925.1 Homarus americanus | reverse complement strand
GTTCTTCATATCGTAGGGTTTTACATCCAAATATGCCATCCAAGTCCATATGTCCATTCATCCAGTTAGCTGTTTATCCATCCACTGATTCACCCACATACCCATCTCTCATCCCATTCAGTCACCCATCTACCCATCTATCCTCCCATTCAGTCTCCCATCCATCCATCCATCCATCCATCCATCCATCCTTCCATCCATCACACGAGGAATAGAATGACCCACTTATAATTTTTCTCTTTCCTGCTGCACTAAGGATCAACCACCCAGAGTGGTATGGTAACCTGAGTAAGTACACTCTGTATTCCTCCTTTACTCTATTGTGGGTGTAGGTGGTGGGTAGTGTGTGTTTGTGGGTGTAGAACGTGGATAGAAGGTTTGTTTGTGGGTGTAGGGCGTGGATAGTAGGTTTGTTTGTGGGTGTAGGGCGTGGATAGTAGGTTTGTTTGTGGGTGTAGGGCATGGATAGTAGGTTTGTTTGTGGGTGTAGGGCGTGGATAGTAGGTTTGTTTGTGGGTGTGGGGCGTGGAAAGTAGGTTTGTTTGTGGGTGTGGGGCGTGGATAGTAGGTTTGTTTGTGGGTGTGGGGCGTGGATAGTAGGTTTGTTTGTGGGTGTAGGGAGTGGATAGTAGGTATGTTTGTGGGTGTAGGGAGTGGATAGTAGGTATGTTTGTGGGTGTGGGGCGTGGATAGTAGGTTTGTTTGTGGGTGTGGGGCGTGGATAGTAGGTTTGTTTGTGGGTGTAGAGTGATAGTAGGTTTGTTTTGTGGGTGTAGGGCGGATAGTAGGTTTGTTGTGGGTGTAGGGGTGGATAGTATGTGTGCAGGGAGTGATAGGTATGTTTGGGGTGTGGGGGTGGATAGTAGGTTTGTCAGGTGTATGTGGATAGTAGGTTTGTTTGGGGTGAAGGGATAGTAGGTTTGTTTGTATGTAGAAGTGGATAGTAGGTTTGTTTGTGTGTGTGTGGCGTGGATAGTAGGTTTGTTTGTGGGTGTAGGGCGTGGATAGTAGGTTTGTTTGTGGGTGTAGGGCGTGGATAGTAGGTTTGTTTGTGGGTGTAGGGCATGGATAGTAGGTTTGTTTGTGGGCGTAGGGCGTGGATAGTAGGTTTGTTTGTGGGTGTGGGGCGTGGATAGTAGGTTTGTTTGTGGGCGTGGGGCGTGGATAGTAGGTTTGTTTGTGGGTGTGGGGCGTGGATAGTAGGTTTGTTTGTGGGTGTAGGGCGTGGATAGTAGGTTTGTTTGTGGGTGTAGGGTGTGGATAGTAGGTTTGTTTGTGGGTGTAGGGCGTGGATAGTAGGTTTGTTTATGGGTGTAGGGCGTGGATAGTAGGTTTGTTTGTGGGTGTAGAGCGTGGATAGTAGGTTTGTTTGTGGGTGTAGGGAGTGGATAGTAGGTATGTTTGAGGGTGTAGGGAATGGATAGTAGGTTTGTTTGTGGGTGTGGGGCGTGGATAGTAGGTTTGTTTGTGGGTGTAGGGCGTGGATAGTAGGTTTGTTTGTGGGTGTAGGGCGTGGATAGTAGGTTTGTTTGTGGGTGTAGATACATACATAGTTAAGAGGAATAAATCAAAATGGGAAGAAGATTAAGATAAATAAACTGATGATTAATGGTACAGGTGAGTTAATAAAATAGATATAAATAGATAAATACAGTAGATAGATAGATAGATAGATAGATAAGAACATAAGAACATAAGAAAATAAGGAGTCTGCAATAGGCCGGTTGGCCTATGCATGGCAGCTCCTGTCGAGAGTTACTACCACTCTCTATCATCCATGAATCTATCTAGCCTCTTTTTGAAACTTTCCAGAGTTCCCGCACTTACTACAAAGTTGCTAAGCTTGTTCCACTCGTCCACCACCCTATTTGTGAACCAGTTTCTTCCTATCTCCCTCCTAAACCTAAACTTATCCAACTTGAATCCGTTGCTCCGAGTCCTATCCTGCTCGGATATTATAAGAACCTTATCTATATCCCCTTTATTGATTCCTTTCACCCACTTAAATACTTCTATCATATCTCCCCGCACTCTTCGTCTTTCTAGGGAATTCATGTTAAGTTTCTTTAACCTATCCTGATATGGAAGGATTCCAAGTCCCGGAATCATTTTTGTCATTCTTCGCTGCACCGACTCTAGTGAATTTATATCCATTCTATAATAGTGGCACCAGAACTGAACCGCATAATCGAGGTGCGGCCTCACTAGCGCAAGATATAGTTGCAATAAGACCTCTGCACTCTTGTTACTTATACTTCTAGATATAAAACCCATTACTCTGTTTGCCTTATTTCGAACATTAACGCACTGTTTTCTAGGCCGTAGGTCCGGGCTTACAAGTACCCCTAGGTCTCTTTCACAAGTCGACTTCTCAAGGTTGATGTTGTTAAGGCTGTATACATTATAAGTATTTGTTCTTCCAATATTAAGTACGCTGCACTTGCTGGTGTTGAATTTCATTTGCCATTTTTCAGACCACCCCTGCAGTTTATTTAGATCCTCCTGTAGATTTCAGATTTGCCCCCGAGGGGGCTAGTTTATTGGGCACCCCCTTACATCCTGTGCAAGGTGAAGCGCAGAAGCGTTTACAGCGCCCAACAGGGAAATATGAAAAGTTCTTACTTGCCTTTATGACTCGTACATTAAGGGCGTAAAAGCCTGAAGGGTCATAGGTTCTGTCAAGTTACATAAAGTGAGAGAATGATGAGTGTGTGGGGGGAAAGTTCCCGGTACATTTTATCTGTTTATGGCAAAGTGTGGCAGGTCCCTAATAATGTCAAATGCCAGGCCTGTAACTAGGAGGAGGGATAAATCCTCCTGTAGTGCATTTGCATCCTGCCCTGAATTAATTTGCCGCCCTATTTTGGTGTCCGCAAACTTGCTTATGTCACTGCTGATCCGAGTATCTAAATTGTTCATGTAGATTATGAACAAGAGTGGGCCTAGTACTGACCTCTGGGGAACCCCACTGGTTACACGGCCCCACTCAGATTTAACACCATCTACGCTGACCCTCTGCGTTCTATCGGTGAGCCATGATTTTATCCAATTTCAATCTTTCCCCTCGATACCATGAGCCTTAATTTTTCTTAGAAGCCTCTGATGCGGTACTCTGTCAAATGCTTTGCTAAAGTCTAAATAAATAACATCGTAATTTTCGTCATTATCTACTACCTCGAAGACTTTAGCAGATTTGTTAGACAAGATTTTCCCTTTGTAAACCCATGTTGAGAGTCGTAGATTAATTTGCTTTTCTCTAGATGCGATCGGATGCTATCTGCTATAAATGATTCAAGAAATTTCCCCACTACTGACGTCAAACTGATCGGCCGGTAATTTGACGCTGATGCTGTGTCTCCCTTTTTGAATATGGGTACTACATTTGCCTGTTTCCACAAGTCTGGCACAACTCCAGTGTCTAATGATTTTGTAAATAAGTTTACGAGGGGTCTGCTAATCTGTTCCCTACACTCTTTCAAGACTCGAGGGAAAATTTCATCCTGCCCTGGGGATTTTGTTTTCTTTAGTTTATTTATCTTCTTAAGAACATCCTCTTTTCTGATAGTGATATTCTTTAATTTCCCATTAAATATCAGTTCCACCTCTGGAATTTCATCTCAAATTTCTTTTGTGAAAACTGATAAGAAGTAGCTGTTCAATGCTTTGCTTATTTCTTCACTGCCATTTATCAATTCTCCCCTCCCTGACTTTAAAGGCCCAACTTTGTCCTTGATCTTTGTCCTATATACTTGGAAAAATCCCTTGGGATTCGCCTTGGATTCTCTTGCTATTTTGATTTCATAGTCTCTCTTTGCTTTCCTTACATTTCTCTTAACATTCCTAGATAGTTCATTATACCTGCTTCTGAGCTGCTCCTCCCCTCCCTTTAATTTCTTATATATTCCTTTCTTTATTCCTATGTCATGTTTAAGTTTTCTGGTCATCCACCTTGGCTCATTCTTATTTGACCTAATTTTTCTGTATGGTATATTTTGTTCTTGTGCTTTATGTAGTATACTAGTGAATATATTATAGTCATGATCAATTGTTGTGTCATCTATGACCTCACCCCTTCCTACTGGGAACTGACGTGACTGTTCCCAGGTGACCTCACCTAGGTACCTTCTTAACCCCTGATTATCCGCCAACCGAAAGTTTGGGATTCTGACCATATTGTCATTGTTTTTCGTTTCCCAATTTAGGGTGAACCTGATTTCTCTGTGATCACTGTTACCTAGTTCTTCCCCTACTGTGATATCTCTGATAATATTTTCTTTATTTGTTAATTCTAGGTCTAATATATTGTCACCTCTAGTAGGTTCTGTAATTAGTTGTTTCAAAAAATTGTCATGTACTGTGTCTAGGAAGTCTTCAGATTCATAGTCGCCTACAATGTTGTCCCAGTCAATATTTCTGAAGTTGAAATCCCCCATAATGCATAGGTTGTTGTATTTTGCTGCCCTACTCATTTCCTGCCATATGGGCTGAGCTGCTTCTTTGCCAAGACTTGGGGGCCGGTATATCACTCCCATAATTAGTTTTTCTCTTCCTTCCGTGATTTCTACCCACACAGACTCGGTTCCTATTTCACCCTTTATTGAATTATGAATACAACATTTTAATGTATCCTTGACGAAGAGTGCGACCCCTCCCCCCTTCCTACCTTCCCTGTCCTTGTGAAGAAGGTTGTACCCTTCTATGTGGTACTCTGATAAAAAAATTTTGCTCGTCAGATTCATCCAAGTTTCGGTGATAGCTATGACGTCTACATTCTCGGTATATACAACCGCTCTCAGCAAGTCTGTTTTATTTCTAACGCTCCTACTGTTTGTATAGTATACATTTAAACCTACCCTTCCCTGGTCCTGTTTTACCCCTTGTCCTGAGCAACTAATTTTACTTCCCAGGACCTGCTTATTTTTTGACTCCCACTTTCCTCGACCCCTCTCTACTGGCAAACCCCCCCCCCCCTCCCCCTTCGGAGTGACAATTTCACGCTCCAGGGATGCAGACAACGTCTTTACCCCCTCACGAGACAAGTGTACTCCGTCGCGACAGTACAGGTAGTCGTTGCCATAGAATCGTTGCCAGTTATCAATGAATGCCCAACCATTGTTTGCACAATGTTTTTCCAGTCTGCAATTTATAGCAATTGCCCTGGACAGCCATTCACGACCAACCCCTCTTCTAGGCAAGACACCACATACTATCGGGATCCCTCCCCTATCTCTAATCTTCCCCAGCGCCTCCCTATACCTCTTGAAAAGTTCCTCACTCCTAACCTTACCTATGTCGTTCCCTCCCACACTAAGACACACTACTGGATTGGTACCCTCCCCTTCGGAGTGACAATTTCACGCTCCAGGGATGCAGACAACGTCTTTACCCCCTCACGAGACAAGTGTGCTCCGTCGCGACAGTACAGGTAGTCGTTGCCATAGAATCGTTGCCAGTTATCAATGAATGCCCAACCATTGTTTGCACAATGTTTTTCCAGTCGGCAATTTATAACAATTGCCCTGGACAGCCATTCACGACCAACCCCTCTTCTAGGCAAGACACCACATACTATCAGGATCCCTCCCCTATCTCTAATCTTCCCCAGCGCCTCCCTATACCTCTTGAAAAGTTCCTCACTCCTAACCTTACCTATGTCGTTTCCTCCCACACTAAGACACACTACTGGATTGGTACCCTCCCCTGACAGAACCCTGTCTAACCTCTCGGCTACATGCCCTATCCCAGCCCTAGGAAAACACACCCTAGTCCTACGTTTCCTATCTCTTGCACAAAAAGCCCTATCTACAAACCTCACCTGGCTGTCCCCAAATACCACGACCTTACCTGTGGGCAGGGTTTGTACAACTGCCCTTTCCTCTCCTTGATCCATACCGTCCTGCCTCTTCTCTTCCTCGCCAGCTTCCTGCAGCACCTGGTAAGGGTTACTACACTCCACACCCTGGTCAGCTTTCCTGAGCCTGACCCTAGTCCCCTTGGAGACAACCACTCTCCACGCCTGCTCCTCCTTCGCAGGTGTCCTGCTAGGCAGGACACCTACCTGAAGGAGTTCCGTCCTGAGGGCTTCAATTTCCCCCTTTAGAGTGTCAACCTCACTTCTCAACTGCCCCAGCTGCCTTAACAGAGTGGCAAGGAGGTCGTCTTTCCCCACACTCCCCTCCTCTTCCCCCACGACACAACGATCCAAGGCGGCCATTTTCCTTGGTTTCTAACAGGAGCACTTTCGGGTACGACCTTCTCCAAGCTGGGTCAGAGGTCAACTGATAGATACAGTAGATAGATAGATAGATGTATGATTTTGTATACCGCAAGAGTAACTAAATATTCCTGTACCTGTATTTTCTTTCAGTTACAAAATACACAGGATTATAAATATGAGTATGCACATCAGGTGTTACAGTAAGTGGTAATATTTTGTAATACTCTTAAGTGATGAGGTAACAGAGGAAATAGACGGATACTAACGGAGAGTTTTGTAGAATTAGACAGACATTCAGACAGTAAAACTTCTTCCGACAATACAAATTTTGACGGTGGAATTTATACACGAGAGTGTATGGATAATAATGATGAGCTGAATTATGACATCTACGTCTGATAATCCGTTGTTTAGAATGGATTATTATAATTTTTGTTGAGTTATTTAACAGTTTGAGAAAAGGTTTATTATGGTACTATGTCCTATTATCACACAAGGTCATAATTGAAGTAAAATAACCAATTATACTGTATTATTTTAGACAATATTCCCTGGACATGCTGGATAATATACCATCTACTTAAGGAGGTGATGTAGGTAAGGTAGATTGATATTTTAACATTAATTTACTCAGTTTTTTCTTAGTATCGGAGTTTCTTTTTTTAGTTTTTATTCTGACACTTTATAATGCAAGCAGCGTTCACATGTTGTCAACCGCCCTCAAGTGTACAAGGAGTTTGGACTGTAACTGCAACGTGTTACCGTGGGTGTATGACTGTGGGTTGGTGGGTGTATGACTGTGGGTTGATGGGTGTATGACTGTGGGTTGGTGGGTGTATGACTGTGGGTTGGTGGGTGTATGACTGTGGGTTGATGGGTGTATGACTGTGGGTTGATGGATGTATGACTGTGGGTTGATGGGTGTATGACTGTGGGTTGGTGGGTGTATGACTGTGGGTTGATGGGTGTATGACTGTGGGTTGATGGGTGTATGACTGTGGGTTGGTGGGTGTATGACTGTGGGTTGGTGGGTGTATGACTGTGGGTTGTTGGGTGTATGACTGCGGGTTGGTGGGTGTATGACTGCGGGTTGGTGGGTGTATGACTGTGGGTTGGTGGGTGTATGACTGTGGGTTGGTGGGTGTATGACTGTGGGTTGGTGGGTGTATGACTGTGGGTTGGTGGTGTATGACTGTGGGTTGATGGGTGTATGACTGCGGGTTGGTGGGTGTATGACTGCGGGTTGGTGGGTGTATGACTGTGGGTTGGTGGGTGTATGACTGTGGGTTGGTGGTTGTATGACTGTGGGTTGGTGGGTGTATGACTGTGGGTTGGTGGGTGTATGACTGTAGGTTGATGGGTGTATGACTGGGTTGGTGGGTGTATGACTGTAGGTTGATGGGTGTATGACTGGGTTGGTGGGTGTATGACTGTGGGTTGGTGGGTGTATGACTGTGGGTTGATGGGTGTATGACTGTAGGTTGATGGGTGTATGACTGTGGGTTGGTGGGTGTATGATAGTGGTGACAAAGATTATTTGAGCTTGACAAAATTTAGATAGATAGCAGCATGGTTTAGTCGTGTTCAGTTTAGTTTAAATTGTGTTTAGGTTAGGTTGGGTCATGTCAGGTACAGAGTTTGGCCAGGGTCCTTTATTCAAGCTGTCAGGGTTAAACTTCCTTCCTAGAAAGATGAATACACGAACCTACGGACGACACACGAACACAATAACACATGATCATACACGGAACCGAACACACGAATGGACACACTCAGGATATCGGGGAATAAATATAAAATTATAAAATGCATAAAAAGTCTTTGACGGATAAACAACTTTGTAATGTTAGAATCGATTTTACTGATATTATAAAAAATCAAACTAACTTCCTTTAAACACTCTTGGCTCTTCCTGTGTATAAGAAGAGTTTAATCTGGTATATTTTTTTTCTAGTAATTGGTGTTATCAGGGGAAGAGATTGTGTCGTTTGTGGTCTGTCATTCAAGGTTGTTTAGTGTTTGAAGCTCGTTAATTCATTATGCTTGTGGCCCCCATCTCTGCATGCAACCCTGGTGCTTCTTGCTGTTGATACTCCCACGAAAATAAAGTGTCAGATTAACGAAACGAAGATAAAAATTTTTGTTTTAATTCACGGATTAACCATACTTCACCCAATCTAACTTAACCTATCCTATCCTAACCTAACCTAACCTAACCTAATCTAATCATAATTGTGTTTTAAAAAAGGTTTAGAGGCATAGGTAACAAGCTAGTCCTTTAACGGGAGAACACAAGGCTTCCCAACCCTCACCTGATGAAATAGAATCACTATACCCAACCTGATCTAATTAAGGACACGTTAGGTTTTGTAAGATAGTTTAGTTTGAAGTGTTGTGAATCTCCGTGGGTGTTATAGATTCACTTGGTATACTACATGTGTAAAGTCAGTATATATACAATGTGTGTTGATTTTTCTACCCGTGTGTTAAATATTTTTGTGGGGAGGGGGAGGTATTTTCCTGTCGGTTTCCACTCTAGCTTTCCACCAATGTTATTTCCCCCTTCTAGGTTTCTATACCCTTTGATCCACCTTACCTATGAGTGGAATGAGATAAATAGAATTGGTGGAGTGGAATGTCTGTATAATTGATGTCAGGATCCATCTCTGCCCTGGACGACACAGGATTGATCGTCACTGGTGTTGTAAGACTGTACAGAAAACCGTCTCTTGTGTTGTTCCCACGTATTAAAGAGCGATGAAAGTAAACTGAACAAGCAGGCTGGGCAATGCTCGTTGTTGTACTGGAATACACACGAAACCCAGTCAGTTGAGGATGTAAATCTTCGCCTGCCTCTGGAATGCATTTTTTTTTATATTTGAGTACTATATTTAGACTACTGGATTAAGATTGTGGACGATACTGTAGGTAGGCTTTGTATATCTAGTTTTATAATTCTTGGAGTACGTTTTTATAAGCCTTCAATTTTAACACATTATTTTTTTTATATGACTGAGTACGATTCTCCATCCACTTGAGTGCGTTTTACTAGAACCTACCAATACAATTCACTAACCCTCTAGGTACAAATTTGAACCCATTTAATATAATTTCCTAAATAATTCAAACCCCAATTATTCAACGCCTTCATAATTAATCTTTAAATAAATTGAATCGTCTTTAAAAATCGAGTACTCAAACAAAAGAAATCATACAACACGGTTCGGCTGATTGTACTCTGATGGGTAAAATATTACTCACTGATTACTGTCATCAAGCTCAAGGCATCATTAATACCCAGAGGAGTATTAATGATTCATACTCATCGATTTCCCCATCACTTGTCCTCAAGGGTGATTTAGTTAATATACGTAAAGTGTTAGCAAATGGAGTCGTACTTGAGAATAGTCCAAGAGGTAATGAGGAGGACTGCAGGTGAATTGAGCTCAAGTTCTAATGGACCAGAGTCTTAATTGGCCCTAGTTGTTCTAATGGGACCTAGACCTAATAGGGCCAGTAATTAGCCGGGATAAAATCTAAGCTGCTCAAATTTAACCATTAGGGCTGGGGTTAATTGGGATTGGTACCTATTAGAATTGGTGCATGTTGGGACTGGGGCCAATTGCGACTGGTGCCTCTTGATCCCAGGGCCTATGTAACCAGTCATCAAGGAGTAGTTAGAGCTCTAGTAAACAAATCAAGGCTAATATAATTACTGAATTACTTACTACAGGCACACAAGTCAAGTCGGACCTGTAGAAAGACTCAAGTAGGATAGTTCTTATAAACCTAACCTAACCTAAAAGTTGTACAACATTTTCTAAAGTCATAGATGAACAGATGATGGTGGAGAGATATAATTAGTTGTCAAGAGAACTTTTATAATTTACATCACAAGTCAATTAGAAAGTGAATTAAGTCAGCGAGGAAAATAAAATGCAGCACATTAAAGATGAATTCACTGAAAGACAGAATTTTAAAACTATAACTCTGTGACAACTTTCAGGGCAAAGTATTCAGATATTATTGATGAAAATTATACATCTTGATATAATTTGTGAATAATAAACGAACATACTGATATTATACGAAATTATACATGAAAGAATGCGTGAAATATAACAAATCATAGGACCTCGTATCATAAACACTGACCTATAACTTACACAGGTTAGGTTAGGTTAGGTTAGGTTAGGTTAGGGCTTATAAAAATATATCTTGTGTAGTTTGTACTGTATTAAAGGATGAAAATGTATCTATATAAACCTGTGAATATTGGCATTTTGTTAAAAGATATTATACACACGCGCACGCGCACACACACACACACACACACACACACACACACACACACACACACACACACACACACACAAACACACACACACACACACACACACACACACGCACGCACACACACACACACACACACATACATACACACACACACACACACACACACACACACACACACACACACACACACACACACACACACACACACACACACGACATCACATCTTGTTTCGTTAATTAAGAATACGCAAACATGCATGACCATCCATTATACAAAGTAACAAATATTTACACCACACACCAAGTACAAGTTAAAAATATAAATACTTTCACTCCTCTTACTTTACCATTTTATTACTTTCTTGCTTTCACTTAAATCAGGACAATAGCTCTGTAATAGCGTTTTAAATTACCTCCAAAAATTTATAGAAACTGAGATATAAATGGAAGAGATTTTTTTCTTCATATTTTGTTGGTTGAAAAATATTTTATGTTCGGGATTGTTAGCTGGAGTGTATGTTATATTATTATTATTCTTATTATTATTCTTTTTCTTGCTGTTGTTGTTTTCTTTAGTTTGATTGAGTTATTTACATACCTACATATATACCTGACCTCCTTAACACGACTGTCACAACACAAATCATTAAGTTTTACATTGCTTCCTTCCATCTTCCCCGTCCCCTCTTCCCCCTGAGCAAAAAAATGCACCTGGGCAAATTTTCACAGGAGTTGAGTGCCCGGGAGTCGCGTGTGGTCCTCCGGTTGTGCTTTACTTAATAACACGCCCAGGTCCTAGATGGGTCCATAACTTGTGGTGCCTGGTGTCTGCTTGTCCTCCCCTAGACACGCGACGCATCTGTTTCTAGCGAGGTGGTGAGTCAGCTATGAGATGTCGAGATAGAACCTGTATTTAAATCAGAGAACTTAATGTAAGATCAACTAAAACTTATATTATTCTTGAGATGTGAGTTCTTTTGGGGGTGTTGACGGAACTTACGATGTACAGTAGTGTTTTAGGTCCATCTATAACACGTATATACCCTAGGATATTGAGACGGATCTTGTTCAAATTCGAGAAATATAATTTGAAGTTCAACATAATATCCACTGTTCAGTCTATCGTTGAACTCTGGCGTGTCCTTTGTTCTTGTTCAACGTGTGTATATACCGTTTCCCTTCACCAAGTTGCATGTGTGAACCTCCTGCAGTATTCTCGGTGTGTTTGGGTGTGTGTGTGTCCTTGTAAAGAGCTAAACATATTTTTTTTTATTAATGGCTAAAACTTGTTGCAATATCAGGGAAGACTAATACACAATATCACTATGAAATTTCACCTTCCCCCTTGACAGGTAGTCGACATTATTTCTACTTAGATAAATCACACACGATGGCGCAACGCTTACTCATGACACAAGAAAAACAAATGACGATCGTAATGACAACAAATGACGTGGCTCCTAAACCTAGCGAACCTTTAACACCAATATATCGGTTTGTTTATAAAGACTCTGGCGTTCTTTGTAAAGGTAACTCTGGCGAGGATTATAATTGCCTGAGGGTCAATTAGTGTGTAAACTGGTTTAACCTTTGCCTCCACCAGTTTTATATATATAGTATTATTGCATGAAAGGATTATATATTCTTTTTAATTAAAACCTCTGACTGAGAATTAAATGCCAAGTCGGTATTAAGGAGTAAAATACAAATCTGTCGAAATTAAAATACAAATCTGTCGAAATTCTGGCAAAACACAGTGTACATTTTTTTATCGTCATTCGTCTATTCGTGGATGTTTAGTTTTGCATTTGATGTTATTACGGTAAAAGCTAATATCTTCGTCTCTAGAGATTAAAATACTGGAGTAGTAATCTGTTGTTGACCTTTTTCGATATTTAATCTCTCTTTGGTTAATATTGTCCGTAATTCTGTTGTTTGTTTCATGGACCGTAACCACTAAGTCTGAGGCCAGAAAACATTTGCAATTGTATCATTTATGGATTATATAATTATTAGAATCCCTTGCCTGGGGGAGGGGGGCTAATCTTCAGGTGAGTCCGGATATTCTTAGCCACCCTTACTCTTACAACCAACAACGATTCACACAAAATATCTCCGCCAATATGGTTAACAATAATAGTAACAATAGTAAATTCTTACCTACTGACAATATTAACAATAAAGGTAACAAAATTAATATCGTGTAATCCAGGTGGCAACAGGTCACTCCATGTTATCTCTGTATCAATATATATTACTAAATAATTTCAACAAAAGCAGTGGAAACAATTTAATAGTGATGTATAGTTCCAGTGACCTTTTGATAATGACCTATAACTCTCAAAAGGTATTTCATGTTATACCTGTTCTGTAAGTCTGGTCTTCCTCCCCTTGAGATATTCTAAAACACAAACATAAGAACATAAGAAAATAAGGAGTCTGCAATAAGCCGGTTGGCCTGTGCATGGCAGCTCCTGTCGAGAGTTACTACCACTCTCGATCATCCATGAGTCTATCTAGCCTCCTTTTGAAACTTTCCAGAGTTCCCGCACTTACTACAAAGTTGCTAAGCTTGTTCCACTCGTCCACCACCCTATTTGTGAACCAGTTTCTTTCTATCTCCCTCCTAAACCTAAACTTATCCAACTTGAATCCGTTGCTCCGAGTCCTATCCTGCTCGGATATTATAAGAACTTTATCTATATCCCCTTTATTGATTCCTTTCACCCACTTAAATACTTCTATCATATCTCCCCGCACTCTTCGTCTTTCTTGGGAATGCAAGTTAAGTTTCTTTAACCTATCCTGATATGGAAGGTTTCTAAGTCCCGGAATCATTTTTGTCATTCTTCGCTGCACCGACTCGAGTGAATTTATATCCATTCTATAATAGGGGCACCAGAACTGAACCGCATAATCGAGGTGCGGCCTAACTAGCGCAAGATATAGTTGCAATAAGACCTCTGCACTCTTGTTACTT
>NW_024741947.1:0-35439 GCF_018991925.1 Homarus americanus | reverse complement strand
TACACCTCTGACACTCCCAGGTACACCTCTGACACTCACAGGTACACCTCTGACACTCCCAGGTACTCCACTGACATTCCTGGTACACCTCTGACACTCCCAGGTACCGTGACACTGCCAGGTACACCTCCGACACTCCCAGGAACCTCCGACACTCCCAGGTACACGTCTGACACTCCAAGGTACACCTCTGACGCTCCCAAGTACACCTCTGACACTCCCAGGTACACCTCTGACACTCCCAGGTACACCTCTGACACTCCCAGGTACACCTCTGACACTCCCAGGTACACCACTGACACTGCCAGGTACACCTCTGACACTCCCAGGTACACCTCCGACACTCCCAGGTACACCTCTGACCTCCAGGTACACCTCCGACACTCCCAGGTACCTTTTCACACTCCCAGGTACCTTCCGACACTCCCAGGTACACCTCTGACACTCCGGTACACCTCTGACATTCCAAGGTACACCTCTGACACTCCCAGGTACACCTCCGACACTCCCAGGTACACCTCCGACCTCCCAGGTACCCTTCTTACTCTCCCAGGTACACCTCCGACACTCCCAGGTACAGCCTTACACTCCCAGGTACACCTCCGACACTCTCCAGGTACCTCTGACCCTCCCAGGTACACCTCCAGCCTCCCAGGTACACCTCCGACACTCCCAGGTACACCTCAACCACAGGTACCTCCACACTCCCAGGTACACCTCCAGCCTCCCAGGTACACTTCTTACACTCCAGGTACACCTCCGACACTCCCAGGTACACCTCTGACACTCCAGTTACACCCCAGACACTCCCAGGTACACTTCTCCACCTCCTAGGTACACCTCTGACACTCCCTAGGTACTCCTCTGTCACTCCCTGATACACCTCTGCCTCCCAGGTACACCTCTGACACTCCCAGGTACACCTCTGACACTCTCAGGTACCTCTGACACTCCCAGGTGCACCTCCGAACCTCCCAGGTACACCTCTGACCTCCCAGGTACACCTCTGACACTCCCAGGTACCCCACTGACACTCCCTGGTACACCTGACACTCCCAGGTACACCGCTGACACTCCCAGGTACACCATGACACTGCCAGGTACCTCCAGACACTGCCAGTGCCACCTCCAGACACTGCCAAGTACACCTCAGACACTGCCAAGTACACCTCCAGACACTCACAGGTACCTCAGACACTCCAAGGTGCACCTCTGACACTCCCAGGTGCACCTCTGACACTCCCAGGCACACCTCTGACCTCCCAGGTACCTCCAGACACTCCCAGGTACACCTCCGACACTCCCAGGTACCTCTGACACCTCCCAGGTACCTCTGACACTCCCAGGTACACCTCTGATACTCCCGTTTACCTGACACTGCCAGGTACACCTCCGACACTCCAGGAACACCTCCGACACTCCCAGGTACACTTCTTACACTCCCAGGTACCTCCGACACTCCCAGGTACCTCTGACCTCCCAGGTACACCTCCGACACTCCCAGGTTCACCCAGACACTCCCAGGTACACCCCAGACACTCCCAGGTACACTTCTCACACTCCCAGTACCTCCTGACACTCCTAGGTACTCCTCTGTCCTCCCTGATACACCTCCTAACACTCCCAGGTACACCGCTGACCTCCCAGGTACACCTCTGACACTCTCGGTACACCTCTGACCTCCCAGGTACCTCCCTGACACTCCCAGGTACACCTCTGACACTCCCAGGTACACCTCTGACCTCCCAGGTACCCACTGACACTCCCAGGTACACCCCTGACACTCCCAGGTACCTTTGACACTCCCAGGTACACCGCTGACACTGCCAGGTACACCTCAGACACTGCCAGGTACACCTCCGACACTCCCAAGTACACCTCACCTGCAAGTACACCTCAGACACTCCAGAGGTACACCTCAGACACTCCCAGGTGCACCTCTGACACCCCTAAGGTGCACCTCTGACACTCCCAGGCACACCTCTGACACTCCCAGGTACACCTCAGACCTCCCAGGTACACCATGACACTCAGGTACACCTCCTCAGCCCTCCCAGGTACACCTCCTGACCTCCCAGGTACACCTCCTGACACTCCCAGGTACACCTCTGACACTCCCAGGTACACCTCCGACACTCCCAGGTACACCTCCGACCTCCCAGGTACCACTTCTTACACTCCCAGGTACACCTCCGACACTCCCAGGTACACCTCCTGACACTCCCAGGTACCTCCGACACTCCAGGTTCACCCCAGACACTCCCAGGTGCACCCCAGACACTCCAGTGCCTTCTCCCACACTCCAGGTACCTCTGACCTCCTAGGTACTCCTCTGCTCCCGATACACCTGCCTCCAGGTACACCTCTGACACTCCCAGGTACACCTCTGACACTCTCAGGTACACCTCTGACACTCCAGGTACCTCTCTGACCTCCCAGGTACCTCTGTGACACTCCCAGGTACACCTGTGACACTCCCAGGTACCCCACTGACACTCCCTGGTACACCCCTGACACTCCCAGGTACACCGCCCAACCTCCCAGGTACACCGCTGACACTGCCAGGTACCTCAGACACTGCCAGGTACACCTCAGACACTGCCAAGTACACCTCGGACACTGCCAAGTACACCTCAGACACTCAGAGGTACACCTCCAGACACTACAAGGTGCACCTCCTGACACCCTAAGTGCACCTCTGACACTCCCAGGCACACCTCTAACACTCCCAGGTACCTCAGACACTCCCAGGTACACCTGACACTCCCAGGTACACCTCTGACCCTCCCAGTACCTCTGACACTCCCAGGTACCTTCCGACCTCCCAGGTACCTCCGACACTCCCAGGTACACATCTCCACACTCCCAGGTACACCTCCGACAATCCCAGTCACCTCTGACACTCCCAGGTACACCTCTGACACTCCCAGGTACACTTCTTGCTCCCAGGTACACCACTGACACTGCCAGGTACACCTCCGACACTCCCAGGTACACCTCTGACACTCCCAGGTACACCTCTGACACTCTCAGGTACACCTCTGACACTCCCAGATACACCCCAGACACTCCCAGGTACACATCTCACACTCCCAGGTACACCTCCGACACTCCCAGGTACACCTTTGACACTCCCAGGTACACCTCTGACACTCCCAGGGACACCTTTGACACTCCCAGGTACTCCACTGACATTCCCTGGTGCACCTCTGACACTCCCAGGTACACCGCTGACACTGCCAGGTACACCTCCGACACTCCCAGGAACACCTCCGACACTCCCAGGTACACATTTGACACTCCCAGGTACACCTCTGACCTCCCAGGTACACCTCTGACACTCCAGGTACCTTTGACCTCCCAGGTACGCCACTGACATTCCTGGTACACATCTGACACTCCCAGGTACCTCCGACACTCCAGGCACACCTCTGACACTCCCAGGTACACCTCCTGACACTCCCAGGTACACCTCTGACCTCCCAGGTACACCTCTGACACTCCCAGGTCGCCACTGACATTCCATTTACCTGACCTCCCAGGTACACCTCCGACACTCTCAGGTACCTCCTAGCCTCCAGGCACCTCTGACACTCACAGGTACACCTCTGACTTCCAGGTACCTTTGACACTCCCAGGTACTCACTGACATTTCCTGGTACACATCTGACCTCCCAGGTACTGTGACACTGCCAGTGCCACATCTCCACCTCCCAGGTACACCTCCGACACTCCCAGGTACACCTCTGACACTCCCAAGTACCTCTGACACTCCCAGGTACACTTCTTATACTCCCAGTGCCACCTCCGACACTCCCAGGTACACCTCTGACACTCCCAGGTACACCTCCGACACTCTCAATCACCTCCCAGGCACTCAGCCCAGCCACTCCCAGGTACCATCTCACTCCCCAGGTACACCTCCGACACTTCCACGTACACCTCTGACCTCCCAGGTACCTCTGACACTCCAGGTACCTCCTGACACTCCCAGGTACACCATGACACTCGGTACACCTCTGACACTCCCAGGTACACCCCAGACACTCCCAGGAACACATCTCACACTCCCAGGTACACCCGACACTCCCAAGTACCTCTGACACTCCATGTACACCTCTGACACTCACAGGTACACCTCTGACACTCCCAGGGACACCTTTGACCTTCCCAGGTACTCCACTGACATTCCTGGTGCACCTCTGACACTCCCAGGTACACCGTGACACTGCCAGGTACACCTCCGACACTCCCTGGAACACCTCCGACACTCCCAGGTACCACTTCTCACACTCCCAGGTACACTTCCGACACTCTCAGGTACACCTCTGACCTCCCAGGTACACCTCCTGACACTCACAGGTACCTTTGACACTCCCAGGTACTCCACTGACATTCCCTGGTACACCTCTGACCTCCCAGGTACACCGCCCAACACTGCCAGGTACACCTCCGACACTCCAGGAACACCTCCGACACTCCCAGGTACACCTTGTGACACTCGAGGGTACACCTCTGACCTCCCAGTACCTCTGACCTCCCACCTCTGACACTCCCAGGTACACCTCTGCACTCCAGGTACACCTCTGATACTCCCAGGTACACCACTGACACTGCCAGGTACACCTCCGACACTCCCAGGAACACCTCCGACACCCCCAGGTACACTTCTTACCTCCCAGGTACCTCCGACACTCCTGGGTACACTTTTCACACTCCCAGGTACACTTCCGACTCCCTGGTACTCGGCCTCCCAGGTTACCTCTGACATTACAGGTACACCTCTGACACTCCCAGGTACACCTCCGACACTCCCAGGTACACCTCCGACACTCCCAGGTACCTTCTTACTCTGCCAGGTACACCTCCGACCTCCCAGGTACAGCCTCTTACCTCCCAGGTACACCTCCGACACTCTCAGGTACACCTCTGACACTCTCCCAGGTACACCCTCTGACACTCCAGGTACACCTCTGACACTCCCAGGTACACCTCCACACCTCAGTGCCTCGATACTCCCAGGTGCCTTCTCACACTCCCAGGTACCTCACGGCTTGCTCCCAGGTACCTCTGACACTCCTGGGTACACCTCTTACACTGGGATACACCTCTGACACTCCCAGGTACACCTCTGACACTGCCAGGTACTCCACTGACATTTCCTGGTACACCTCTGACACTCCCAGGTACACGTCCGACACTCCCAGATACACCTCTGACACTCCGAGGTACAGCTCTGACACTCCCAGGTAGACCTCTGACACTCCCAGGTAGTCCACTAATACTCTCTGTTACACCCCTGACACACCCAGGTACACCTCTGGCACTCCCAGGTACACCCCAGACACTCCCAGGTACACTTCTCACACTCCTAGGTCCACCTTTGACACTTCTAGGTACTCCTCTGTCACTCCCTGATACACCTCAAACACTCCCAGGTACACCGCTGACACTGCCAGGTACACCTCAAACACTGCCAGGTACACCTGAGACACTGCCAGGTACACCTGAGACACTCCCAGGTACGCCTCAGACACTCCAAGGTGCACTTCTGACACTCCCAAATGCACCTCTGACACTCCCAGGTACACCTCTGACACTCCCAGGTACACCTCTGACACTCCCAGGTACACCTCTGATACTCCCAGGCACACCTCTGTCACCCCCAGGTACACCCCTGACACTCCCAGATACACCTATGATACTCCCAGGTACACCTCTGCCACTCCCAGGTACACCTCTGACACTCCCAGGTACACGTCTGACACTCCCAGGTACATTTCAGACCCTCCCAGGTACACCTCAGACACTCCCAGGTACACCGCTGACACTCCCAGGTACTCCTCTGACACTCCCGGGTACAGCTTTGACACTCCCACGTACACATCTGACACTCCCAGGTACACATCTGACACTCCCAGTTACACCTCCGACACTCCCAGTAACACCCTTGACACCCAGGTACACCCCTGACACTCCCAGGTACACCTCTGATACTCCCAGGTACACCTCTGACACCTCCAGGTTCACCTTTGACACTCCCAGGTACACCAATAACACTCCAGGTACACCTCTGACACCTCAGGCACACCACTGACACTATCAGGTACACCTCTGACACTCCCAGGTACTCCTTTGACCCTCCCAGGTACTCCTCTGACACTTCCAGGTACACCTCATACACTCCCAGGTACACCTCAGACACTCCCAAGTACACCTCTGACACTCCCAGGTACACCTTTAACACTCCCTGATACACCTCTAACACTCCAAGGTACACATCAGACACTCCCAGGTACACCTCCGACACTCCCAGGTACACCTCCGATACTCCCAAGTACACCTCTGACACTCCCAGGTACACCGCTGACACTCCCAGGTACTCCTCTGACACTCCCAGGTACTCCTCTGACACTCCCAGTGTAAGGGCAGAAACGATCCTCCGGCTAGTTACCGCTGCTAACTCGCTCGTTTGCTGGTGCAGACGACACTTGGGGTGGTTGGACGGAGGTGATAACGGCAGCGACTATCTCCGCCACGAGCAGATTCAACCCAGCCGCCATACCGTCAGTATCTAGCTACCCTGCTGTCCGTCAAATTCTGGCTGTGATCTCATCATAGGTCCTGGACTCGTGGGCTGTGTTCCCAGACCTTCACCTATCAACTGCCAACTCTCTGGTCATCTACCACTACCGCATACCACGACCATCAGTTCATCACATTCCGTCGGTGCCCCGGTGTTCTCCTGCCTTTTCAAGACGTTGCTGAGTGTGGAGCGAAGTGGACGCTTCCCTGCCCTGAGTGTGCATCACCGCGTTCCAGAACCTTCCCCCAGGGCCACTGCCGTAGGAAATATTTGTTCATTGTTTGATTCCATTAATTGCTGACTTCCCTTTATTGTTCGATTCTATCAATTGTTGACTCCATTTAATTGTTTGATTCCATTAATTGCTGACTCCCCTTTATTGTTCGATACTATCAATTGTTGACTCCATTTAATTGTTTGATTCCATTAATTGCTGACTCCCATTATTTGTTTGATTCCTTTAATTGTTGCTTCCATTAATTGTTTGACTCCCGTAATTATTTGATATTTGTTGAGTGGTGTCAGAGTTTTGTGTTATATTTTATAGTAAAGAGATGCCAATCTCTAACGGTTGTTTGTTATTCCTCGGAAAACCATGGTCCTTGACTTTCCTTTATTAAGATCCTGATTAGCCTGGTAAGGGATTTCTATCCCTAGAGAGTCCCTGAGCCTTTACACCAGAGTACATCTGGCACTCCCAGGTACACCTCTGGCCTCCCAGGTGCAGGTTACAACCTCCCCTTACACCTCCCAACCCTCCCCAGGTACACCTTGGCCTCCCAGGTACACCTCTGATAATCCAGGTACATCTCTGACACTCCAGGTGCCTCAGACACTCCAGGTGCACCTCCTCCACCTCCCAGGTGCCTCTAGCTTGCTCCCAGGTGCCTCAGGCCTCCCAGGTACCTCTCACACTCCCGGGTACATCTCTCTGTCCTCCCAGGTACTCTGTTACAGTCCCTGGTATTTCTCCTGACACTCCCAGGTACTCCACTGACACTCCCTGGTACACCTCTGACACTCCCAGGTACACCTCCGTCAGGTACACCTCAGACACTCCCAGGTACACCTCAGACACTCCCAGGTACATCTCTAACACTCCCAGGTACACCTCTGCCACTCCCAGGTACACCTCTGACACTCCCAAGTACACCTCTGACACTCCCAGGTACATTTCAGACACTCCCAGATACACCTCTGACTTTCCCAGGTACTCCTCTGACCCTCCCAGGTACATCTCAGACACTCCCAGGTACACCCATGACATTCCCAGGTACACCCCTGACACTCCCAGGTACACCCCTGACATTGCCAGGTACACCTCTGACACTCCCAGGTACACCTGTGATACCCCCAGGTACACTTTTGACATTCCCAGGTACTCCACTGACACTCAGGTACACCTCAGACACTCCCAGGTACACCTCAGACACTCCCAGGTACACCTCATACACTCCAAGTTACATCTCTGACACTCCCAGGTACACGTCTGCCACTCCCAGGTACACCTCAGACACTCCCAGGTAGTCCAATGACACTCCCTGGTACACCTCTGATACTCCCAGGTACACCTCTGACACTCCCAGGTACACCTAAGACACTCCCAGGTACACATCAGACACTCCCAGGTAATCTCTGGCCTCACAGGTACCTCTGCCACTCCCAGGTACACCTCCTGACACTCCCAGAACCACCTCTGGCCTCCCAGGTACATTTCAGACCCTCCAGGTACTCAGACACTCCAGTACACCGCTGACCTCCCCGGGCAATCCTCTGACTTGCTCCAGGTACAGCTTTGACACTCCCAGGTACACATATGACACTCCCAGGTCCAAATCTGACACTCCCAGTTACACCTCCGACACTCCCAGTTACACCCCTGACACTCCCAGGTACACCCCTGACACTCCCAGGTACACCTCTGATACTCCCAGGTACACCTCTGACACATCCAGGTTCACCTTTAACACTCCCAGGTACACCAATGACACTCCCAGGTACACCTCTGACACTCTCAGGTACACCACTGACACTATCAGGTACACCTCTGACACTCCCAGGTACTCCTTTGACCCTCCCAGGTACCTCAGGCACTCCCAGGTACACCCGCTGACCCTCCCAGGTACTCCTCTGACCTCCTCAGGTACAGCTTTGACATTCCCACATGCCACATCTGACCTCCCAGGTACATCTGACCTCCCAGTTACACCTCCGACACTCCCAGTTACACCCCTGACCTCCCAGGTACACCCCTGACACTCCCAGGTACACCTCTGATACTCCCAGGTACCTCTGACACCTCCAGGTTCACCTTTGACACTCCAGGCCTGTCACTTGCTCCCAGTTACCTCTGACACTCTCAGGTACACCACTGACACTATCAGGTACACCTCTGACACTCCCAGGTACTCCTTTGACCCTCCCAGGTACTCCTCTGACACTTCAGGTACACCTCCTTACCTCCCAGGTACACCTCAGACACTCCCAAGTACCTCTGACTCCCAGGTACACCTCAGATACTCCCAGTACACCTCTGACCTCCCAGGTACACCGCCCAACCTCCCAGGTGCTCCTCTGACTCTCCCAGGTACTCCTCTGACACTCCCAGGTACATCTCTGACACTCCCAGGTACACCTCTGACCTCCCAGGTGCCTCTGACACTCCCTTACACCTCCAGCCTCCCAGTTACACCCCTGACACTCCCAGGTGCTCCTCTGACTCTCCGGGTACAGCTATAGCAATCAGGTACATCTGACACTCCCAGGTACACATCTGACCTCCCAAGTACCTCTGACCTCCCAAGTACACCTCTGACCTCCCAGGTACATTTCAGACACTCCCAGATACACCTCTGACTTTCCCAGGTCTCCTCCTGACCCTCCAGGTACCTCAGACACTCCCAGGTACACCATGACATTCCCAGGTACACCCTGACACTCCCAGGTACACCCCTGTGCCAGGTACACCTCTGACACTCCCAGGTAACCTGTGATACTCCCAGGTACACCTGCGATACCCCAGGTACACTTTGAGTGCCACCCACTCCCAGGTACACCTCAGACCTCCAGGTACACCTCAAACACTCCCAGGTACACCTCGCCTCCAGTACATCTCCATTCTCTGAGCCTCTGCCTCCCAGGTACCTCAGACACTCCCAGGTAGTCAGCAAGCCTCCCTGGTACACCTCTGATACTCCCTGGTACCTCTGACACCAGGTACACCTCAGACACTCCCAGGTACACCTCAGATACTCCCAGTAATCTCTCTGTGCCTACAGGCCTCTGCCACTCCCAGGTCACCTCTGACACTCCCAGGAACACCTCTGACCTCCCAGGTACATTTCAGACCCTCCCAGGTACACCTCAGACACTCCCAGGTACACCGCTGACCCTCCCAGGTAATCCTCTGACCTCCCGGGTACAGCTTGGCCTCCACGGCACACATCTGACCTCCCAGGTACACATCTGTCCTCCCAGTTACACCTCCGAGCACTCCAGGTACACCCTGACACTCCCAGGTACACCCCTGACACTCCCAGGTACACCTCTGATGCTCCCAGGTACACCTCTGAACACCTCAGGTTCACCTGACACTCCCAGGTACATGTCTTTCCAGGTACCTCTGACACTCTCAGGTACACCACTACACTATCAGGTACACCTCTGACACTCCCAGGTACTCCTGACCCTCCAGGTACACCTCAGACACTCCCAGGTACACCTGACCCTCCCAGGTACTCCTCTGACACTCCCGGGTACAGCGACATTCACATGCATCTGACACTCCCAGGTACACATCTGGCCTCCCAGTTACACCTCCGACGCTCCCAGTTACACCTGACACTCCCAGGTACACCCTGACCTCCCAGGTCACCTCTGATACTCCCAGGTACACCTCTGACACCTCCAGGTTCTGTGACACTCAGGTACACCATGCTGCTCCCAGTTACACCTCTGACACTCTCAGGTACACCACCCAGCACTATCAGGTACACCTCTGACACTCCCAGGTACTCTTGACCCTCCCAGGTACTCCTCTCACACTTCAGGTACACCCCACACTCCCAGGTACACCTCAGACACTCCCAAGTACACCTCTGACCTCCCAGGTACCTCAGATACTCCGTGCACCTCTGGCCTCCCAGGTACACCGCTGACCTCCCAGGTACTCCTCTGACACTCCCAGGTACTCCTCTGGCCTCCCAGGTACATGTCTCCCAGCACTCCCGAGTACCTCTGACACTCCCAGGTACGCCTCAGCCTCCACTTACACCTCCAACTCTCCCAGTTACACTGACACCAGGTACTCTCTGACTCTCCCGGGTGCAGCTATGACAATCCCAGGTACACTCTGACGCTCCCAGTACACATCTGACACTCCCAAGTGCACCTCCTGTGCTCCCAGATTGAACACTCCCAGGTACTCGACACTCCCATACACCTCTGGCCTCCTGGGACTCCTCTGGCACTCCCAGGTACTCCTCTACCTCCCTTACACCTCTGACCTCCTGGTACTCCTCTGACGCTCCCAGGTACTCCTCTCCCTCCCAGGTCTCCTCTGAGCCTCCCAAGTACACCTCTGACACTACGATGTGCTTCCCAGACACTCCCAGGTACACCTCTGGCCTCCCAGGTATCCTGACACTCCCAGGTACACCTCTGACACTCCTGGGTACACCTACTGGCACCCCAGGTACACCAACACTCCCAGTATGCCTCTGATGCTCCCAGGAATACCTCTGACAGTCCCAGTTACCCTGACACTCCCAGGTACCTGTGATGCTCCCAGGTACACTCCGCCTCCCAGTTACACCACACTCCCAGGTACACCTGAGCACTCCAGGTCCTCTGATACTCCCAGTCCCTCACCTCAGTTCTGTGACCTCCCAGGTACACCAATAACCTCCCAGGTACACCTCTGCTCCCAGTTACCTCTGACCTCCCAGTTACACCCCTGACTCTCCCAGGTACCCCCTACCTCCCAGGTACACCTCTGATGCTCCCAGTTCCACCTCTGACACCTCCAGGTTCACCTTTGACACTCCCAGGTCACCAAGACCTCCCAGGTGCACCTCTGACACTCCCAGGTGCACCTCCCAACACTCCCAGGTACACCTCCGACACTCCCAGGTACTCCCTGGCCTCCCAGGTACAGCTTTGACCTCCCAGGTACACCTTCGACACTCCCAGGTACAGCTCCAATACTCCAAGTACACCTCTGACACTCCCAAGTACACCGTGACACTCCCAGGTACTCCTCTGACACTCCAGGTACAGCTTTGACACTCCCAGGTACATCTGACACTCCCAGGTCACATCTGACACTCCCAGTTACACCTCCGACACTCCCAGGTACCAGTGACCTCCCAGGTACCTCTGACACTCTCAGGTACCCAGCACTATCATGTACACCTCTGCACTTCCAGGTCTCCTTTGACGCTCCGTGCTCCTCTGACACTTCAGGTACCTCTCATCCACTCCAGGTACACCTCAGACACTCCCAGGTCACATCGGCACTCCCAGGTACACCTTTAACACTCCTGGTACACCTAACACTCCCAGGTACACATCCGACCTCCCAGGTACACCACTGACCTCCCAGGTACTCCTCTACACTCCCAGGTACTCCTCTCACACTCCCAGGTACACCTCTGACACTCCCACTTACCTCAGCCACTCCCAGTTCACCCCTGACAATCCCAGGTACTCCTCTGACTCTCTCCCAGGTTTGCTTTGACTCCCAGGTACACATTTGACACTCCCAGGTACACATCTGACCTCCAGTTACACCTCCCGACACTCCCAGTTACACCCCTGACACTCCCAGGTACACCCCTGACCTCCCAGGTACACCTCTGATACTCCCAGGTACCTCTGACACCTCCAGGTACACCTCTGATACTCCCGGTGCCTGTGACCTCCCAGGTACTCCTCTGACCTCCCAGGTACATCTGACCTCCCATGTACACCTCTGCCTCACCCATCTCCGACCTCCCAGTTCACGCCTGACACTCCCAGGTACCCCTGACACTCCCAGGTACACCTCCTGATGCTCCCAGGTACATCTCTGGCCTCCCAGGCCTCAGACACTCCCAGGTACCCCTGACACTCCCAGGTACCTCAGGCACTCCCAGGTACACCTCTCACACTCCCAGGTACACCTCTAACTCCCAGGTACACCTCAGGCACTCCCAGGTACCTCTCCCCACCTCCCAGGTACCTCTGGCCTCCCAGGCTACTCTGCCTCCCTTACACCTCCGCTCCCAGTTACAGCTCCCAGGTACACCCCTGACACCCAGGTACACCTCTGACTCTCCCAGGTACCTGGCTCTCCCAGGTACACCTCTGATGCTCCCAGGTACATCTGGCCTCCCAGGTACACCTCCAGACTCCCAGGTACACCTCTCACACTCCCAGGTACCTCTAACTGCTCCCAGGTACCTCAGACACTCCCAGGTACACCTCACCTCCCAGGTACACCTCTGTCCTCCCAGGCCTCCTGTTACAGTCCTGGTATTTCTCTGACCTCCCAGGTACTCCCTGACACTCCCTGGTACCTCAACCTCCCAGGTACCTCAGACACTTCCGTGCCTCAGTCACTTCCAGGTACACCTCAGACCTCCCAGGTACATCTCCTGACACTCCCAGGTACACCTCTGCCACTCCCAGGTACCTCAGACACTGGTACCCCCAATTCCCAGGTATGCCCTTGGCCTCCAGGTACACCCTGACATTGCCAGGTACACCTCCCCTGACCTCCCAGGTACACTTGTGACACTCCCAGGTACCGTCCGTGCCCCAGGTACACTTTTGACATTCCCACGTACTCCTGACACTCTCAGGTACACCTCAGACACTCCGGGTACACCTCTGAGCCTCAGGTACCCTCAGAACCTCCCGGGTAGTCCAGTGACTCTCCCTGGTACACCTCTGATGCTCCCAGGTACCTCTGACCTCCCTGGTACACCTCAGACACTCCCAGTTACCTCAGAGCACTCCCAGGTGGTATGTCTCGGCACTCCCAGGCCTCTGCCACTCCCAGGTACACCTCTGACACTCCCAGGTACCTCTGTCACCCAGGTACATTTCAGACCCTCCCAGTTACACCTCGGACACTTTCCAGGTACACCGTGACCTCCCAGGTACTCCTCTGACCTCCCGGGTACAGCTTTGACTTGCTCCCAGGTACATCTGACACTCCCAGGTACACCCTGAGACTCAGGTACACCTCCTGACACTCCCATGTCTTCTTGAACCTCCAGGTACACCTCTGACCTCCAGGTACTCCTCTGACCTCCCAGCTACCTCAGACACTCCCAGGTACACTGACACTCCCAGGTACACCTCTGACTTCTCTAGGTACACCTGTGACCTCCCAGGAACTCTCCGACCTCCCAGGTACACTGTTGCTCCCAGGTACATCTCTTTTGGTACACCACCCAGCACTCCAAGTATGCCTCTGATGCTCCCAGAATACCCTCTGACAGTCCCAGTTACACCTCCGACACTCCATTACACCCTGACCTCCCAGGTTACACCCCTGACACTCCGAGTTCACCTCTGATGCTCAGGTATGCCTCCTGGCACTCCCAGTTACCTCCGACACTCAGTTACATCTGTTGCTCCCAGGTACACCCCCCAGCACTCCCAGATACACCTATGATGCTCCCAGGTACACCTCTGACACTCCCAGGTACACCCCTGACACTCCCAGAGACACCTCTGATGCTCCCAGGTACCTCTGTCACTCCCAGGTACACCCCTGACACTCCCAGATACACCTATGATGCTCCCAGGTACCTCTGCCACTCCCAGGTACACCTCTGACACTCCCAGGTACACCTCACGCTCCCAGGTACATTTCAGACCCTCCCAGGTCACCTCAGACACTCCCAGGTACACCTCTGGCTCCCAGGTACTCGTCTGACCTCCCGGGTACAGCTTGACACTCCCACGTACGTCTGGCCTCCCAGGCATCTGCCTCCCAGTTACACCTCCGGCCTCCCAGTTACACCCCTGACACTCCCAGGTCACCCCTGACTCTCCAGGTACCTCTGATCCCCAGGACACCTCCTGACACCTCCAGGTTCTGCCTGGCTTCTCCCAGGTACCTGTGCCTCCCAGGTACACCTCCTGGCACTCTCAGGTACACCACTGACTATCAGGTACCCTCTGCACTCCCAGGTCTCCTTTGACACTCCCAGGTACTCCTCTGACACTGGTACACCTCTGCACTCCCAGGTACCTCAGACCTCCCAAGTGCACTCTGACCTCCCAGGTACCTTGCTCCTGACACACCTCTAACCTCCAAGTACACATCAGACACTCCCAGGTACACCTCCGACACTCCCAGGTACACCTCCGATGCTCCCAAATTACACCTCTGACCTCCCAGGTACCTGCTACCTCCCAGGTACTCCTCTGACCTCCCAGGTGCTCCTCTGACACTCCCAGGTACATCTCTGTGGCCTCCAGGTACACCTCTGACTCTCCCAGGTACGCCTCCTGACACTCCACCCACCTCCACCCTCCCAGGTACACCTGACACTCCCACATACCTCTGATAATCCCAGGTACATCTCTGAGCCTCCCAGGTACACCTCGAACACTCCCAGGTACCTCTCCCACACTCCCAGGTACCTCTAACACTCCCAGGTACACCTCAGACACTCGGTACACCTCTCACACTCCCAGGTACACCTCTGTCCTCCCAGGTACTCTGTTACAGTCCCTGGTATTTCTCTTGCTCCCAGGTACTCACTGACACCCCTGGTACCTCTGACCTCCCAGTGCCTCAGACCTCCCAGGTACACCTCAGACACTCCCAGGTACACCTCAGACACTCCCAGGTACATCTCTGACTCCCAGGTACCCTCTGCCACTCCCAGGTACACCTCTGCCACCTCCCATTACCTCTGGCTTTCCCAGGTACATTTTTGGAAACTCCCAGATACACCTCTGGCTTGGTGCTCCTCTGACCCTCCCAGGTACACCTCAGACACTCCCAGGTACACCTGACATTCCCAGGTACACCCTGACACTCCCAGGTACACCCCTGACATTGCCAGGTACCTCTGACTTCTCCCAGGTACACCTGTGATGCTCCCAGGTACACCTCACTGCTCCCAGATACATCTCTGGCCTCCCAGGTACATCTCTGACACTCCCAAGTATCCATCTGATACTCCCAGGAATACCTCTGACAGTCCAGTTACACCTCCGGCCTCCCAGGTACCTCTGACACTCCCAGGTACACCTGTGATACACCCAGGTACCTGCGATACCCCAGGTACACTTTTGACATTCCCAGGTACTCACTGACACTCCAGGTACACCTCAGACACTCCCAGGTACCTCAGACACTCCCAGGTGCACCTCTGACCTCCCAGGTACATCTCTGACACTCCAGGGCACACCTCTGCCACTCCCAGTTGCACCTCAGACCTCCCAGGTAGTCAGCAGCACTCCCTGTTGCACCTCTGTCTCCCAGGTACCTCTGACACTCCCAGGTACACCTCAGACACTCCCAGGTACACCTCAGGCACTCCCAGGTAATCTCACTCCCACAGTACACCTCTGCCACTCCCAGTGATCCTCTGGCACTCCCAGGTACACCTCCCAACCTCCCAGGTACATTTCAGACCCTCCCACCTCAGGCCTCCCAGGTACTGCCCAACCTCCCAAGGCCTCTCTGACACTCCAGGTTCGTTTGTGCTCACGTACATCTGAGCTCCCAGGTACATCTGCCTTGCTCCGATTACACCTCCCAGTTCTCCCAGTTGCCTGTTGCTCCCAGGTACACTGACACTCCCAGGTACACCTCTGATACTCCCAGGTGCACCTCTGACACCTCCAGGTTCACCTTTGACACTCCCAGGTGCACTGTGCTCTCCCAGGTACACCTCTGACACTCTCAGGTACACCACTGACACTATCAGGTACACCTCTGACACTCCCATTGCTCCTTGACCCTCCCAGGTACTCCTCTGACACTTCCAGGTACTCCTTACACTCCCAGGTACCCCTCGGACACTCCAAATACACCTCTGACACTCCCAGGTACACCTTTAACCTCCCCTTCACCTCAGACACTCCAAGGTGAACACTCCCAGGTACACCTCCGGCACTCCCAGTTACCTCCATACTCCCAAGTACCTCTTGCTCCCAGGTACACCGCTGACACTCCCAGGTACTCTCAGCACTCCAGGTACTTCTCTGACCTCCCAGGTACATCTCTGACACTCCCAGGTACACCTCTGACCTCCCAGGTACGCCTCTGACCTCCCACTTACACCTCCAACCCTCCCAGTTACACCCTGACACTCCCAGGTGCTCCTCTGTCTCTCCCAGGTGCAGCTTTGACAATCCCAGGTACACATCCCACTCCCAGGTACACATCGACCTCCCAGGTACACATCGGCACTCCCAGGTACACATCAACACTCCCAAGTACACCATTGGCCTCCCAGGTACACCCCAGGCACTCCCAGGTACACCCCAGACACTCCCCTTACACCTCTGGCCTCCCTGGTACTCTCCTGGCCTCCCAGTTACTCCTCCCAGCCTCCCACATACCTCCCAACACTCCCTGGTACTCCTCTGACGCTCCCAGGTACTCTCTCCCCACTCCCAGGTACTCCTCTGACCTCCCAAGTACACCTCCTTGCTCCGATGTGCTTTGAACCTCCCAGGTACACCTCCTGACACTCCGATGTACCAGGCCTCCCAGGTTGCACCTCTGACACTCCCAGGGTGCTCCTCTGGCCTCCCAGCTACACCTCAGACACTCCCAGGTACATCTGTGCTCCCAGGTGCACCTCTGACACTCCTAGGTGCACCTGTGACACCCAGGTGCACACTGACATCCCCAAGTATGCTTCTGATGCTCCCAGAATACCTCTGACAGTCCCAGTTACACCTGACACTCCCAGGTCCACCTGTGATGCTCCCCAGGTACGCCTCCGACCTCCCAGTTACACCTGACACTCCCAGGTACACCCCTGGCTCTCCCAGTACACCTCTGATGTCCCAGGTACACCTCTGACACCTCCATTCTGCCTTGCACTCCCAGGTACCCAGTCAGCCTCCCAGGTGCACCTCTAACACTCCCAGTTACACCTCCGACACTCCCAGTTACACCCCTGACTCTCCCAGGTACACCCCAACCTCCCAGGTACCTCTGATACTCCCAGGTACACCTCTGCAGCACCTCCAGGTTCACCTTTGACCTCCCAGGTACCACCATGACACTCCCAGGTACGTCGGCACTCCCAGGTACACCACTGACCTCCAGGTACACCTCCGACACTCCCAGGTACAGCTCAATACTCCCAGTACACCTCTGACACTCCCAGGTACCTTGACCTCCCAGGTACTCCCCTGACCTCCCAGGTAGCTTTGGCTTGCTCCCAGGTACCTCCGGCACTCCCAGGTACATCCCAATGCTCCAGTGCCTCTGACCTCCCAAGTACATGGCACTCCCAGGTACTCTCTGACTCCCAGGCTGGCTTTGTGCTCCCAGGTACATCTGACCTCCCAGGTACACATCTGATACTGGTACACCTCCGACCTCCCAGTTACAACCTCCCAGGTACACCCCAACACTCCCAGGTGTACCTCTGATACTCCCAGGTACACCTCTCACACCTCCAGGTTCTGTGGCACTCCCAGGTACACCGTCTGACACTCCCAGGTACACCTCTGACCTCTGGTACACTGACACTATCAGGTACCTCTGACACTCCCAGGTACTCATTGACGCTCCCAGGTGCTTCTCTGACACTTTGGTGCCTCATACCTCCCAGGTCACCTGAGACACTCCGGGGTACACTCTGACCTCCCGGTACCTGCTCCCCTGGTACCTCTGCCTCTCCCAGGTACACCGTGGCCTCCCAGGTACACCGCTGACCTCCCAGGTGCTCCTCTGGCTGCCTCCCAGGTAGCTCTCACCTCCCAGGTACATCTCCTGACCTCCCAGGTACACCCCAACCTCCAAGTGCGCCTCTGACCTCCCACTCACCTCCGACCCTCCCAGTTACACCTGACAATCCCAGGTACTCCTCTGACTCTCCCAGGCTGGCTTGGCACTCCCAGGTTACATCTGGCACTCCCAGGTACACATCGGCCTCCCAGTTACACCTCCGGCCTCCCAGTTACACCCCTGACCTCCCAGGTACACCCCTGACTCCCAGGTACACCTCTCAGTGCTCCCAGGTACACCTCCCAGCACCTCCAGGTCACCTGTTCTCCCAGGTACACCAGCTGTTGCTCCCAGGTACTCCTCTGCACTCCCAGGTACATCTCTGACACTCCCATGTACACCTCTGACCTCCCAGGTACGCCTCTGGCCTCCCCTTACCTCCGACCCTCCCAGTTACACTCCCAGGTACCTGGCTCTCCCAGGTACACCTCTGATGCTCCCAGGTACATCTCTGACCTCCCAGGTGCACCTCAGACACTCCCGGTACACCTGACACTCCCAGGTACACCTCAGACACTCCCAGGTACACCTCTCCACTCCCAGGTACACCTCTGCTGCTCCCAGGTACACCTCAGACACTCCCAGGTACCTCTCACCTCCCAGGTACACCTCTGACACTCCCAGGTGCGCCTCTGACCTCTCCACTTACACCTCCGACCCTCCCAGTTGACACTCTGAAGTTTTGCCTCCCAGGTACCTCTGGCCTCCCAGGTACACATCCGATGCCAGTTACACCTCCGACCTCCCAGTTACACCTCAACCTCCCAGGTACACCCCAACACTCCCAGGTACCTCTGATACTCCCAGGTACACCTCTGACACCCTCCAGGTTCTGCGGCTTTCCCAGGTCACCTGTGACACTCCCAGGTACCCTCTGACAGCTCTCAGGTACCCCAGCACTATCAGGTACCTCTGGCCTCCCAGGTGCTCATTGATGCTCCCAGGTGCTCCTCTGACACTTGCTGGGTACCTCATACACTCCAGGCCTCAGACACTCCCAGGTACACATCTGACACTCCCAGGTACACCTTTAACACTCCCTGGTACACCTCTAACACTCCCGGGTACACATCCGACACTCCCAGGTACCCCCCCAGCCTCCCAGGTGCTCCTCTGACACTCCCAGGTACACCTCTCCACACTCCCAGGTACCTCTAACACTCCCACACCTAGGAACCTCCCGAGTGCACCTCTCACCTCCCAGGTACACCTCTGTCACTCCCAGGTCCTCCTGTTACAGTCCTGGTATTTCTCTGACCTCCCAGGTACTCACTGACACTCCTGGTACCTCTGCTGCCTCCCAGGTACACCTCAGGCACTCCCAGGTACACCTCAGGCACTCCCAGGTACACCTCAGACACTCCCAGGTACATCTCTGGCACTCCCAGGTACACCTCTGCCACTCCCAGGTACCTCTGAGCCTCCCGTGCACCTCTGACCTCCCAGGTACATTTTGACACTCCCAGATACCTCTGACTTTCCCAGGTGCTCCTCTGACCTCCCAGGTACACCTCAGACCTCCCAGTGCACCATGACATTCCCAGGTACACCCCTGACACTCCCAGGTACACCCTGACATTGCCAGTGCACCTCCCAGTGCTCCGGGTACACCTGTGATGCTCCCAGGTACACCCTGCGATGCCCAGGTACACTTGCGACCTCTGGTGCATTTCAGACACTCCCAGATACACCTCTCACTTTCCAGGTACTCCTCTGACCCTCCCAGGTACACCTCAGACACTCCCAGGTACACCATGACATTCCCAGGTACACCCCTGCCTCCCAGGCTGTTGCCAGGTACACCTTTGCCTCCCAGGTACACCAATGACACTCCCAGGTACCTCTGCCTCCCAGTTACCTCGCTGCTCCCAGTTACACCTGACTCTCCCAGGTACACCCCTAACCTCCCAGGTACTCTGGCTCCCAGTACCTCCCACACCTCCAGTTCTTTGACACTCCCAGGTACACCAATGGCACTCCCAGGTACACCTTTAACTTCTCCCTGGTGCACCTCTGCACTCCCAGGTACACATCTGACACTCCCAGGTGCACCATGACACTCCCAGGTGCTCTCTGACCTCCCAGGTTCCACCTCTCACCTCCCAGGTGCACCTCTGCTGCTCCCAGGTACCTCAGGCACTCCCAGGTACCTCTCACACTCCCAGGTACACCTCTGTCACTCCCAGGTACTCCTGTTACAGTCCCTGGTATTTCTCTGACACTCCCAGGTACTCCACCTGACCTCCTGACCTCTGACATCCCAGGTACCTCAGACACTCCCAGGTACCTGAGACACTCCCAGGTGCACCTCAGACACTCCCAGGTACATCTCGCACTCCAGGTACACCTCTGCTCCCAGGTACTCAGGCCTCCAAGTACACCTCTGGCCTCCCAGGTACATTTGACCTCCCAGATACACCTCTGACTTTCCCAGGTACTCCTCTGACCCTCCCAGGTACACCTCAGACACTCCCAGGTACACCATGACATTCCCAGGTACACCTGACACTCCCAGGTTCACCTGACATTTGCCAGTACACCTCTGGCCTCCCAGGTGCACCTGTGATGGTACATGCGATACCCCCAGGTTCACTTTTGGCCTCCCGGGTGCATTTCAGACACTGGATACCTCTGTTTCCCAGGTCTCCTCTGACCCTCAGGTACACCTCAGACACTCCCAGGTACACAACATTTTGACACTCCCAGGTACACCCCTGACATTGCCAGGGACACCTTTGACCTCCCAGGCCTGTGGCACTCCAGGTACACCTCTAACACTCCCAGTTACACCTCCGACACTCCCAGTTACCCCTGCTCTCCAGTGCACCCTGACACTCCCAGGTACACCTCTGATACTCCCAGGTACACCTCTCACCTCCAGTTCTGCTGACACTCCCGTGTACCAGACACTCCCAGGTGCCCTCTGACACTCCCAGGTACACCACGGCACTCCCAGGTACCTCCGACACTCCCAGGTGCAGCTCCAATGCTCCCAGTACACCTCTGACCTCCCAGGTACCACCACGACACTCCCAGGTACTCCCTGACACTCCCAGGTACCTTTGACCCTCCCAGGTGCACCTCAGACACTCCCAGGTACACCTCTCACACTCCCAGGTACACCTCTGGCCTCCCAGGTACGCCTCTGACACTCCCACGCCACCTCCGGCCACCTCCCAGTTACACCCCTGACACTCCCAGGTACACCCCTGACACTCCCAGGTACACCTCTGACACTCCCAGGTACACATCTGATGCTCCCAGTTACCTCCGGCTTGCTCCCCCAGTTACTTTCCAGGTACACCCCTGCACTCCCAGGTACACCTCTGATACTCCCAGGTACACCTTTTCAGGTTCAGCTTGGCACTCCCAGGTACACCAGCCAACACTCCCAGGTACACCTCTGACACTCTGGGTACTGACACTATCGGTACACCTCTGATGCTCCCAGGTGCTCATTGACGCTCCCAGGTGCTCCTCTGACACTTCCAGGTACACCTCATACCTCCCAGGTACACCTCAGACTTCTCCCAGGTACACATCTGCCTCCCAGGTACACCTTCTCCTGGTACACCTCTAACACTCCCAGGTACATCCGACCTCCCAGGTACCCCCGGCCTGCTCGGTACTCCTCTGGCACTCCCAGGTACACCTCTCACCTCCCAGGTACCTCTAACTGCTCCCAGGTACACCTCAGACACTCCCATTTCTCACACTCCCAGGTACACCTCTGTCCTCCCAGTACTCCTGTTACAGTCCCTAGTTTCTCTGACTTCCCAGGTACTCCTGCCTCCCTGAGCCTGCAACACTCCCAGGTACCTCAGACCTCCCGGTACACCTCAAACACTCCCAGGCCTCAGGCATGGTCATCTGGCCTCCCAGGTACCTCTGCCACTCCACATGCACCTCTGCACTCCCAAGTACACCTCTGACCTCCCAGGTACATTTCAGACACTCCCAGATACACCTCTGGCTTTCCCAGGTACTCCTCTGACCTCCCAGGTACACCTCAGACACTCCCAGGTACACCCATGACATTCAGGTACACCCCTGACCTCCCAGGTACACCCCTGACATTGCCAGTACACCTCTGACACTCCCAGGTACACCTGTGATACTCCCAGGTACACCTGCGACCCCCAGGTACACTTTGACACTCCCAGGTACATTTCAGACACTCCCAGATACACCTCGGCTTTCCCAGGTACTCCTCTGACCTCCCAGGTACACCTCAGACACTCCCAGGTACACCCGCAGCATTCCCAGGTACACCCCTGACCTCCCAGGTACACCCCTGACGCCAGGTACACCTTTGACCTCCCAGGTACACTGACCTCCCAGGTACACCTCTAACACTCCCAGTTACACCTCCGACCTCCCAGTTACACCCCTGACTCTCCCAGGTACACCTGACACTCCCAGGTACACCTCTGATGCTCCCAGGTACACCTGTGACACCTCCAGTTCACCTTTGACACTCTCAGGTACACCAATGACCTCCCAGGTACAACTCTGACCTCCCAGGTACACCACTGACACTCCCAGGTACACCTCCGGCCTCCCAGGTACAGCTCCAATACTCCCAGTACACCTCTGGCACTCCCAGGTACACCGTGACACTCCCAGGTACTCCCCTGACCTCCCAGGTGCAGCTTTGACCTCCCAGGTACACCTCCGACACTCCCAGGTACAGCTCCAATGCTCCAAGTACACCTCTGACCTCCCAAGTACACCGTTCAGCACTCCCAGGTACTCTCTGACACTCCCGGGTGGCTTTGACACTCCCAGGTACACCATCTGAGCAGGTACACATCTGATGCTCCCAGTTACACCTCCGGCACTCCCAGTTACACCCCTGCACTCCCAGGTACACCCCTGACACTCCCAGGTACACCTCTGATACTCCCAGGTACACCTCTGACACCTCCAGGTTCACCTTTGACACTCCCAGGTACACCAGCCAACACTCCCAGGTACCTCTGACACTCAGGTACACCACCTGACACTGTCAGGTACACCTCATACACTCCCAGGTACACCTCAGACACTCCCAGGTACACTCTGGCCTCCCAGGTACACCTTTAACCTCCCTGGTACACCTCCTAACACTCAGGTACACATCCGACACTCCCAGGTACACCATGACACTCCCAGGTGCTCTCCTGACACTCCCAGGTAACTCTCACACTCCCAGGTACATCTCGGCACTCCCAGGTACCCCTTTCACTCCCAGGTACGCCTCTGGCCTCCCACTTACACCTCCGACCCTCCCAGTTACACCCCTACAATCCCAGGTACTCCTCTGACTCTCCCAGGTAGCTTTGGCTTCTCCAGGTACACATCTGACTCCCAGGCATCTGGCCTCCCAGTTACACCTCCGGCACTCCAGTTACACCCCTGACCTCCCAGGTACACCCCTGACCTCCCAGGTACACCTCTGATACTCCCAGGTACACCTCTGACACCTCCAGGTACACCTCTGATGCTCCCGGGTACACCAGTGACCTCCCAGGTACTCCTCTGACACTCCCAGGTACATCCTGACACTCCATGGCCACTCCTCTGACCTCCCAGGTGCCTCTGACCTCCCACGCACACCTCCGACCCTCCAGTTACACCTGGCCTGCTCCCAGGTACCTGACACTCCCAGGTGCACCTCTGATGCTCCCAGGTGCATCTCTGACACTTGCTCCAGGCCTGAGCTCCCAGGTACCCCTACCTCCCAGGTACCTCAGACACTCCCAGGTACCTCACACTCCCAGGTACCTCTAACAGGTACACCTCAGACACTCCCAGGTACACCTCTCCTCCCAGGCCTCTGACACTCCCAGGTACGCCTCTGACACTCCCACTTACACCCGACCCTCCCAGTCCCCAGACCCCAGGTACACCCCTGACACTCCCAGGTACACCTCTGGCCTCCCAGGTACACATCTGATACTCCCAGTTACACCTCCGGCTCTCCCAGTTACACCCTGACACTCCCAGGTACACCCCTGACTCAGGAACACCTCTGATGCTCCCAGGTACACCTCTGACACCTCCAGGTTCACCTTTGACACTCCCAGGTACACCAGCCTGCTCCCAGGTACACCTCTGACCTCTCAGGTACACCACTGACACTATCAGGTACACCTCTGGCACTCCCAGGTACTCGGACGCTCCCAGGTACTCCTCTGCACTCTTCCAGGTGCACCTCATACACTCCCAGGTACACCTCAGACACTCCCAGGTACATCTGGCCTCCCAGGTACACCTTCTACCTCCCTGGTCACCTCTAACCTCCCAGGTACATCCGACCTCCCAGGTACACCCAGCCTCCCAGGTACACCTCTCAGCCTCTCCCAGGTACACCTCTCACACTCCCAGGTACACCTCTAACGCTCCAGGTACACCTCAGACACTCCCAGGTACACCCTCTCACACTCCCAGGTACACCTCTGTCCTCCCAGGTACTCCTGTTACAGTCCCTGGTTTTCTCGCTCCCAGGTACTCACTGACACTCCCTGGTACACCTCTGACACTCCCAGGTACACCTCAGACACTCCCAGGTACACCTCAGACACTCCCAGGTACACCTCAGACACTCCCAGGTACATCTCTGACCTCCCAGGTACACCTCTGCCACTCCCAGGTACACCTCTGACACTCCCAAGTACACCTCTGACACTCCCATGTACATTTGAACCTCCCAGATACACCTCTGACTTTCCCAGGTACTCCTCTGACCCTCCCAGGTACCTCAGACACTCCCAGGTACACCCTTGACATTCCCAGGTACACCCCTGACACTCCCAGGTACACCCCTGACATTGCCAGGTACACCTCTGACCTCCCAGGTACACCTGTGATACTCCCAGGTACACCTGCAGTACCCCCAGGTACACTTGACATTCCCAGGTACTCACTGACACTCAGGTACACCTCAAACACTCCCAGGCACCTCAGACACTCCCAGGTACACCTCCTTACACTCCCACGTACATCTCGCTCCCAGGTACACCTCTGCCACTTCAGGTGCACCTCAGACACTCCCAGGTAGTCCAATGACACTCCTGGTACACCTCTGATCTCCCAGGTACACCTCTGACACTCCCAGGTACACCTCCAGACACTCCCAGGTACACCTCAGACCTCCCAGGTAATCTCCCAGCCTCACAGGTACACCTCTCCACTCCCAGGTAAACCTCTGGCACTCCCAGGTACACCTCTGACACTCCCAGGTACATTTCAGACCCTCCCAGTTACACCTCAGACTCTCCAGTTACACCCCTGACACTCCCAGGTACACCCCTGGCACTCCCAGGTACACCTCTGATACTCCCAGGTACACCTCTGACACCTCCAGGTTCACCTTTGACACTCCCAGGTACCTGTCTAACCTCCCAGGTACACCTCTGACACTCAGGTACACCAATGACACTATCAGGTACACCTCTGACACTCCCACGTGCTCCTTTGACCCTCCCAGGTGCTCCTCTGACACTTCCAGGTGCACCTAATACACTCCCAGGTGCCCTCAGACACTCCCAAGTACACCTCTGACACTCCCAGGTGCACCTTCGCCTCCCAGCTACACCTCAGACACTCAAGGTGCATCAGACTCTCCCAGGTACACCTCCGACACTCCCAGGCCTTCAGCCTCCCAGGTACTCTCCTGACCTCCCAGGTACTCCTCTGACCTCCCAGGTAGATCTCTCTGACACTCCCAGGTACCTCTGACCTCCCAGGTACCTCAACACTCCCAGGTACACCTCCCACTCCCAGGTACACCTCCCACACTCACAGGAACGCCTCCGGACACCTCCACTCCCACACTCCGACCCTCCCAGTTACACCCCAGACACTCCCAGGTACACCCCTGACACTCCCAGGTACACCTCTGACACTCGGTACACATCTGATACTCCCAGTTACACCTCCGGCCTCCCAGTTACACCCCAACACTCCCAGGTACACCCCTGACCTCCCAGGTACACCTCTGATACTCCCAGGTACACCTCTGCCTCCAGGTTCACCTTTGACCTCCCAGGTACACCAATGACACTCCCAGGTACACCTCCTGACACTCTCAGGTACACCACTGAGCTATCAGGTACACCTCTGACACTCCCAGGTACTCTCTGACGCTCCCAGGTGCTCTCTGTGCTTCCAGGTACCTCACTACCTCCCAGGTGCCTCAGACCTCCCAGGTACCTCTGACCTCCAGTGCTTAACACTCCTGGTACACCTCTAAACTCCAGGACACATCCGGCCTCCTGCACCTCCCAGGTACTCCTCTGACCTCCCAGGTACCTCTCACACTCCCAGGTACATCTCTGCACTCCCATTACCCCTGACCTCCCAGGTACGCCTCAGCCTCCCACTTACACCTCCGACCCTCCCAGTTACACCTGACAATCCCAGGTACTCCTCTGACTCTCCCAGGTACAGCTTGACACTCCCAGGTGCATCTGACACTCCCAGGTACACATCTGACCTCCCAGTTACACCTCCGAGCACTCCCAGTTACACCCCTTGTCCTCCAGGTACACCCTGACACTCCCAGATACACCTCTGATACTCCAGGTACACCTCTGACACTCCAGGTACCTCCTGATGCTCCCAGGTACACCAATGACCTCCCAGGTACCTCCTCTGACACTCCCAGGTACATCTCTGACACTCCCATGTGCCTCTGACCTCCCAGGTACGCCTCTGACACTCCCTTACACCTCCGACCCTCCCAGTTACCTCTCCCAGGTACACCCCTGACCTCCCAGGTACACCTCTGATACTCCCAGGTACATCTCTGACACTCCAGGTACACCTCAGACACTCCCAGGTACACCCCTAGCACTCCAGGCACCTCCAGACACTCCCAGGTACACCTCTCCCACACTCCCAGGTACACCTCCTCCCAGGTACACCTCTGACACTCCCAGGTACGCCTCTGACATCTCCCTTACCTCCGACCCTCCCAGTTACACCCCTGACCTCCCAGGTACCCCTGACATCCCAGGTACACCTCTGACCTCCAGGTACACCCCTGCCACTCCAGGTACACCTCAGACACTCCAGGTGCACTCTCACACTCCCAGGCACACCTCTACACTCCCAGGTACACCTCAGACACTCCCAGGTACACCTCTCACACTCCCAGGTACACCTCTGTCACTCCCAGGTACTCCTGTTACAGTCCCTGGTACACCTCTGACACTCCCAGGTACACCTCAGACACTTCCAGGTACACCTCAGACACTTCCAGGTACACCTCAGACACTCCCAGGTACATCTCTGCCACTCCCAGGTACCTCAGACACTCCCAGGTACACCCCTGACATTCCCAGGTATGCCTGACACTCCCAGGTACACCTGATGTTGCCAGGCACCTCTGACACTCCCAGGTATCCTGTGACACTCCCAGGTACGTCCGATTCCCCAGGTACACTTTTGACATTCCCAGGTGCTCACTGACACTCTCAGGTACACCTCTCAGACACTCTAGGTACCTCAGACACTCCCAGGTACCTCAGACACTCCCAGCAACATCTCTGACACTCCCAGTGCACCTCTGCCACTCCCAGGTACACTCTGCTCCCAGGTGACCCTCAGACACTCCCAGGTAGTCCAGCCAGCCTCCCTGGTACACCTCTGATACTCCCAGGTACCTCTGGCCTCCCAGGTACACCTCCTTACACTCCCAGGTACCTTAGACACTCCCAGGTACACCTCTGACCTCCCAGGTACCTTTGTCACTCCCTGACACCTCTAACACTCCCCATTGTCCGACACTCCAGGTACACCTCCGGCCTCCCACATGCCTCCGTGCTCCCAGGTACACCTCTAACACTCCCAGGTACACCTCTGACCTCCCGTGCCTTCTCCTGGTACATCTCTAACCTCCCAGGTACACTCCGGCTACTCCCAGGTACACATCTGACCTCCCAGGTACGCCTCTGCCACTCCCAGGTACACCCCGGCCTCCCAGGGACACCTTGACACTCCCAGGTACACCCCGACACTCCCAAGTACACCTCTGACACTCCCAGGTACACCCCAGACACTCCCAGGTACACCTCTGACACTCCCAGGCCTCTCTGACCTCCCAGGTACCTCAGACACTCCCAGGTACACCCAGACACTCCAGGTACATCTGACACTCTCAGGTACCTCTGACAATCCCAGTGCACACTCCTGACACTCAGGAACACCTCTGACACTCCCAGGTACACCTGTGACACTCCCAGGTACCTCTGATCTCCCAGGTATACCTCTGACACTCCCAGTGCCTCCGGCACTCCCAGTTACATCCCTGACACTCCCAGGTACCCCGACCTCCCAGATACCACATGCCTCCCAGTACACCTCTGGCCTCCCAGGTACACCTGACACTCCCAGATACACCTCTGATACTCCCAGGTACACCTCTGACACTCCCAGGTACACCTCTGATACTCCCATTTACTCCACTGCAACCTCCCTGGTACACCCCTGAGACTCCCAGGTACACCTCTGACACTCCCAGGTACACCCCTGAGACTCCCAGGTACACCTCTGACACTATGATGTGCTTCCCAGACACTCCCAGGTACACCTCTGACCTCCAGGTACTCCTCTGACACTCCCAGCTACACCTCAGACACTCCCAGGTACATCTGACACTCCCAGGTACACCTCTGACCTCCTGGGTACACCTACTGATACTCCTGAGCACTCCTCCGGCCTCCCAGGTACACCTCTGACACTCCGTTACACCTCTGACACTCCCAGCTACCTCAGACACTCCCAGGTACATCTGAACACTCCCAGGTACACCTCTGACACTCCTAGGTACACCTATGACACTCACAGGACTACTCCGACACTCCCAGGCCTCTGTCCTCAGTTCCACCTTTGACACTCCCAGGTACATCTGACACTCCCAGGCCTCCCGGCAGTCCCAGTTACACCTCCCAGTTACACCCCAACACTTCCAGGTACACCTGACACTCCCAGGTTCACCTCTGATACTCCCAGGTACACCTCTGACACCTCCAGGTTCTGCCCTGCACTCCCAGGTACACCAGCCAGCTCCCAGGTACACCTCTGATGCTCCCAGGTACACCTCTGACACCTCCAGGTTCTCTTTGACACTCCCAGGTGCTCACCTCCTGGTACACCCCTGAGACTCCCAGGTACCTCTGACACTCCCAGGTACACCTCTGATGCTCCCAGGTACATCTCTGACACTCCCAGGTACACCTCAGCACTCCCAGGTACACCTCTCCACCTTCCAGGTACACCTCCTACTCTCCCAGGTACACCTCAGGCACTCCCAGGTACACCTCTCCTCCCAGGTGCTCCTCTGTCCTCCCAGGTACTCCTGTTACAGTCCCTGGTATTTCTCTGGCACTCCCAGGTACTCACCCTGACCTCCCTGGTACCTCTGGCCTCTCAGGTACACCTCAGGCACTGCAGGTACACCTCAGACACTCCCAGGTACACTTCAGGCATTGCTCCCATCTCTGCTCCCAGGTACACCTCTGCCACTCCCAGGTACACCTCAGGCACTCCCAGGTACTCCACTGACCTCCTGGTACACCTCCGACTTTCCCAGGTGCTCCTCTGACCCTCCAGGTACACCTCAGACACTCCCAGGTACACCCTGACATTCCCAGGTACACCCTGATGCTCCCAGGTACACCCCTGACATTGCCAGGTACCTCTGGCCTCCCAGGTACATCTGTGATACTCCCAGGTACACCTGCGTGCCCCCAGGCCACTTTGACATTTCCAGGTACTCACCCCAAGCACTCTCAGGTACACCTCCAGACACTCCCAGGTACACCTCAGACTGCTCCCAGGTACACCTCTCACACTCCCAGGTACACCTCTGTCACTCCCAGGTACTCCTTACAGTCCCTGGTATTTCTCTGAGCACTCCCAGGTACTCACTGAACTCTCCCTGGTACACCTCTGACACTCCCAGGTACACCTCAGACACTTCCAGGTACACCTCAGAGCACTCCCAGGTATCTCCTGACACTCCCAGGAACACCTCTGCCACTCCCAGGTACACCTCAGACCTCCCAGGTACACCCCTGACATTCCCAGGTATGCCCTGACACTCCCAGGTACTGACATTGCCAGGCACACCTCTGACACTCCAGGTACACCTGTGACACTCCCAGTGCACGTCCGATACCCCAGGTACACTTTTGACATTGGTGCTCACTGACACTCTCAGGTACACCTCAGAGACTCCCAGGTACACCTCAGACATTCCCAGGTACACCTCCAGACACTCCCAGCAACATCTCTGGCTTCTCCAGGTACACCTCTGCCACTCCCAGGTACACCTCTGACCTCCCAGGTACCTCAGACACTCCCAGGCCAGTCGTGACACTCCCTGGTACCTCTGATCTCCCAGGTACACCTCTGGCAGCTCCCAGGTACCTCTGACACTCCCAGGTATGCCTCAGACCTCCCAGTTGCATCTCCCAGCACTCCCAGGTACACCTCTGCCACTCCCAGGTATACCTCTGACACTCCCAGGTACCTCTGACACTCCCAGGTACATTTCAGACCTCCCAGGTACACCTCAGACACTCCCAGGTACACCATGACACTCCCAGGTGCTCCTCTGTCCTCCCGGGTGCAGCTGACACTCCCAGGTACACATCTGACACTCCCAGGTACACATCTGACACTCCCAGTGCACCTCCGACACTCCCAGTTACACCCTGACACTCCCAGGTACACCCCTGGCACTCCCAGGTACACCTCTGATACTCCAGTTTACCTCTGACACCTCCGTTCACCTTGGCTTTCAGGCCACTCCAGCCAACACTCCCAGGTACACCTCTGACACTCTCAGGTACATCACTGAGCACTATCAGGTACCTCTGACCTCCCAGGTACTCCTTGACGCTCCCAGGTACTCCTCTGGCTTCCAGGTACACCTCATGCCTCCCAGGTACACCTTAGACACTCCAGGTACACCTCTGACACTCCCAGGTACCTTGTCACTCCTGGTGCCTCTCCTGCTCCCAGGTGCACATCCGACACTCCCAGGTACACCTCCACACTCCCAGGTACACCTCCGATGCTCCCAGGTACACCTCTGACACTCTCAGGTGCACCCTTGACACTCCCAGGTACACCTTTGCTCCTGGTACATCTCTCTCACTCCGGTACACATCCTGCTCCAGGTTTGCACTCCCAGGTACACCTCTGCCACTCCCAGGTACACCTTTGCTCCCAGGTACCTTTGACACTCCCAGGTACACCCCAGACACTCCAGTACACCTCTGACACTCCCAGGTACACCCCAGACACTCCAGGTACCTCTGACACTCCCAGGTACTCCTCTGACACTCCCAGGTACACCTCAGACCTCCCAGGCACCCCAGACACTCCCAGGTACACATCTCTTGCTCTCAGGTACACCTCTGACAATCCCAGGTACACCACTCCCGGGTACAGCTTGACACTCCCAGGTACATCTGGCCTCCCAGGTGCACATCTGACCTCCCAGTTACCTCCGGCCTCCCAGTTGCACCCTGACACTCCCAGGTACACCCTGACACTCCCAGGTACACCTCTGATGCTCCCAGGTACACCTCAGCACCTCAGGTTCACCTTGGCCTCCCAGGTACACCAATGACACTCTCAGGTACACTTCAGGAACCTCCCAGGTACATCTCCTGACCTCCCCAAGTACACTTCTGCTGCCACTCCCAGGTGCACCTCAGACACTCCCAGGTAGTCAGCAGCACTGCCTTGTGCACCTCTGAAATGCTCCCAGGTACCTCTGACACTCCCAGGTACACCTCAGACACTCCCAGGTACACCTCCAGGCACTCCCAGGCACATCACAGCACTTACAGGTACACCTCTGCCACTCCCAGGTACACCTCTTGACTTGCTCCAGGTACACCTCTGACACTCCCAGGTACATTTCAGACCCTCCCAGGTACACCTCAGATTGCTCTCCCAGGTACACCATGACTTGCTCCAGGTACTCCTCTGACACTCCCAGGTACCAGCTTGACACTCCCAGGTACACATCTGACAATCCAGTGCACATCTGACACTCTCCCAGTTACACCTCCGACACTCCCAGTTACACCCCTGACACTCCCAGGTGCACCCCTGACACTCCCAGGTACCTCTGATGCTCCCAGGTACACCTCTGACACCTCAGGTTCTGCCCAACCTCCCAGGCCCTGTGGCTTGCTCCCAGGTACACCTCTGACACTCTCCAGGTACACCACCAAGCACTATCAGGTACACCTCTGACCTCCCAGGTACTCCTTGGCCTCCCAGGTACTCCTCTGACACTTTCAGGTACCTCATCACTCCCAGGTACCTCAGACTTACTCCCAAGTACCTCCCCAGCACTCCCAGGTACACATCAGACACTCCCTAGGTACCTCCGACACTCCCAGGTACACCTCCCGTCTCCCAGGTAAACCTCTGGCTTGCTCCAGGTACACCATAAACACTCCCAGGTACTCCTCTGACCTCCCAGGTACTCCTCTGACCTCCCAGGTACATCTCTGACACTGCCAGGTACGCCTCTGACACTCCCACTTACACCTCCCAACCACCTCCCAGTTACACCCTAACACTCCCAGGTGCTCCTCTGAGCTCTCCCGGGTACCTTCTTGACACTCCCAGGTATAATCATCCTGACACTCCCAGGTACACATCGACACTCCCGTGCACCTCGCTTACTCCCAGAGTGCACCCCAGACCTCCCCAGGTACACCCCAGACAGTCACACATACCTCTGGCCTCCTGGTACTCTCCCCAACCTCCCAGAGTACTCCTCACAACCTCCCACCCACCTCTGAAAAGCACTCCTGGTACTCCTCCTGATGCTCCCAGGTACTCCTCTCACACTCCCAGGTACTCTCTGGCCTCCCAGTACCTCTGGCTTGCTCCTATGTGCTTGAACACTCTCAGGTACACCTCTGACACTCGATGTGCTTCCCAGACACTCCCAGGTACACCTCTGACACTCCAGGTGCTCACTCTGACATAGCTACACCACAGACACTCCCAGGTACATCTGACACTCCCCAGGTGCACCTCTGACCTCCTAGGTACACCTGTGACACTCAGGAGAACTCCTCCGGCTTACTCCCAGGTACACCTCCTGGCCTCCAGGTACGTCTCTGACACCCCAGGTACCTGCAACACTCCCAAGTATGCCTCTGATACTCCCAGGAATACCTCTGACAGTCCCAGTTACACCTCCCGACACTCCCAGTTACCCCTGACTTGCTCCCAGAGTACCGCAGTGTCCCCAGGTACGCCTCCGGCTTGCTCCCAGTTACACCTGACACTCCCAGGTACACCCCCAAGCACTCCCAGGTACACCTCTCACAATGCTCCCGTTGCCTCTGACACCTCCAGGTTCACCTTTGACACTCCCAGGTACCCGCAATGACACTCTCAGGTACACCTCTAACACTCCCAGTTACACCTCCGACACTCCCAGTTACACCCTGACACTCCCAGGTACACCCCCAGCCTCCCAGGTACACCTCCCCAATGCTCCCAGGTACAACTCTGACACCTCCAGGTTCTGTGACACTCCAGGTACTGTGGCCTCCCAGGTACACCTCTGTCCTCCCAGAGTACACCTCTGACGCACTCCAGGTACACCTCCGACACTCCCAGGTACAGCTCCCAATACTCCCAGTACACCTCCCAGCACTCCTGCATTACACCTATGACACTCAGGGAACTCCTCCTGACCTCCCAGGTACCTCTGACACTCCCAGGTACATCTCTGACACCCCATGTACACCACTGACACTCCCAGAGTATGCCTCTGATGCTCCCAGGAATCTCTGACAGTCCCAGTTACATCTCCCGGCCTCCCAGTTACACCCTGACACTCCCAGGTACACCTGTGATGTGCTCCCAGGTACGCCTCCGACTTGCTCCCAGTTACACCCTGACACTCCCAGGTGCACCTCAGTGCTCCAGGTACGCCTCCGACACTCCCAGTTGCACCCCTGACACTCCCAGGTACACCCTACAAGCACTCCTCGTTACCTCTGATACTCCAGGTACCTCTGGCACCTCCAGGTTCTGCCCAGCACTCCCAGAGTACACCAGCCAACACTCCCAGGTACACCTCCTAACACTCTGATTACACCTCCGACACTCCCAGTGCACCCCTGACCTCCCAGGTACACTGACACTCCCAGGTACACACCTCTGATACTCCCAGGTACACCTCTGACACCTCCAGGTTCTGTGCAACCTCCCGTTACACCAATAACCTCCCAGGTACACCTCCTGACCTCCCAGGTACAGCTCCAATACTCCCAGTACACCTCCTGACACTCCAGGTACACCATGACACTCCCAGGTGCTCCCCTGACCTCCCAGGTTACAGCTTGTTGCTCCCAGGTACACCTCCGACACTCCAGGTACAGCTCCGTCTCCAAGTACCTCTGACACTCCCAAGTACACCCTTGACACTCCCAGGTACTCCTCTGGCTTGCCTCCCGGGTACAGCTTGGCCTCCCAGGTACACATCTGGCCTCCCAGGTACATATCCCCAGCACTCCCAGTTACACCTCATTGCTCCCAGTGCACCCCTAACACTCCAGGTACCTCTGATACTCCCAGGTACACCTCCCAGCACCTCCAGGTTCACCTTTAACCCCACTCAGAGTACACCAATAAACACTCCCAGGTACACCTCCCAACACTCTCCAGGTACACCACTGACACTATCAGGTACACCTCTGACACTCCCAAGGTACTCATGACGCTCCCAGGCCGCCTCTGACACTTCCAGGTACACCTCATACCCCACTGCCAGGTACACCTCAGACACTCCAGGTACAACTCAGACACTCCCAGGTGCACCTTTAACACTCCCTGG
>NW_024741946.1:0-7320 GCF_018991925.1 Homarus americanus | reverse complement strand
CGCGTGCTTTATTGGGCTAATGAAATATATATGGATCCTCGTGTTTCGACGCCGCATTGGGTTAAGCGTTGCTCTGATCACCTAAGCGGCACGGGTGGTCCCCATTAGAGGTTCAAAGCGCCATAAGCTCGTTGAACAGGCTTTGTGTGAAATATAGCAGAGTCTAGGACTGCTTTCATTGTCCTGGTGGCCCAGAGGTAGCATTCCCCGGTCACAATTATAAGATCGTGGGTTCAAATCCTGGTGGGGTGAGGTGTAGATTATATGTAGAAGTCTGCGTGCTTTATTGGGCTAATGAAAAATATATGGATCCTCGGGTTTCGAAGCTGCATTTGGTAAAACGTTGCTCTGATCACCTAAGCGGCACGGGTGGTCCCCATTATTAAGTTCCACTTGGTAAAAAGCTCGTTGAACAGGCTTTGTGTGAAATATAGCAGAGTCTAGGACTACTTTTATTGTCCTGGTGTCCCAGAGGTAGCATTCCCCGGCCACAATTATAAGATCGTGGGTTCAAATCCTGGTGGGGTGAGGTGTTGATTGTATGTAGAAGTCTGCGTGCTTTATTGGGCTAATGAAAATTATATGGATCCTCGGGTTTCGAAGCCGCATTTGGCAAAACGTTGCTCTGATCACCTAAGCGGCACGGGTGGTCCCCCATTAGAGGTTCACGGCGCCATAAGCTCGTTGAACATGCTTTGTGTGAAATATAGCAGAGTCTAGGAATGCTTTTAGTGTCCTGGTGGGCCAGAGGTAGCGTCCCCCGGTCACAATTATAAGATCGTGGGTTCAGATCCTGGTGGGGTGAGGGTGTTGATTATATGTAGAAGTCTGGAGTGCTTTTATTGGGCTAATGAAAATATATGGATCCTCGGGTTTCGAAGCCGCATTTGGTAAAACGTTGCTCTGATCCTAAGCGACGCGGGTGGTCCCCATTAGAGGTTCACGGCGCCATAAGCTCGTTGAACAGGCCTTGTGTGAAATATAGCAGAGTCTAAGACTGCTTTTATTGTCCTGGTGGCCCAGAGGTAGCGTTCCCCGGTCACAATTATAAGATCAGGGGTTCAATCCTGGTGGGTGAGGTGTTGATTAAATGTAGAAGTCCGCGTGCTTTATTGGGCTAATGAAATATACATGGATCCTCGGGTTTCGAAGCCGCATTTGGTAAAATGATGCTCTGATCACCTAAGCGGCACGGGTGGTCCCCATTAGAGGTTCACGGCGCCATAAGCTCGTTGAACAGGCTTTGTGTGAAATATAGCAGAGTCTAGGAATGCTTTTAGTGTCCTGGTGGCCCAGAGGTAGCGTTCCCCGGTCACAATTAGAAGATCGAGGGTTCAAATCCTGGTGGGGTGAGGTGTTGGTTATATGTAGAAGTCCGCGTGCTTTATTGGGCTAATGAAATATATATGGATCCTCGTGTTTCGAAGCCGCATTGGGTTAAGCGTTGCTCTGATCACCTAAGCGGCACGGGTGGTCCCCATTAGAGGTTCACGGCGCCATGAGCTCGTTGAACAGGCTTTGTGTGAAATATAGCAGAGTCTAGGACTGCTTTTATTGTCCTAGTGGCCCAGAGGTAGCGTTCCCCGGTCACAATTATAAGATCGTGGGTTCAAATCCTGGTGGGGTGAGGTGTTGGTTATATGTAGAAGTCCGCGTGCTTTATTGGGCTAATGAAATATATATGGATCCTCGTGTTTCGAAGCCGCATTGGGTTAAGCGTTGCTCTGATCACCTAAGCGGCACGGGTGGTCCCCATTAGAGGTTCACGGCGCCATAAGCTCGTTGAACAGGCTTTGTGTGAAATATAGCAGAGTCTAGGACTGCTTTTATTGTCCTGTGGCCCAGAGGTAGCGTTCCCCGGTCACAATTATAAGATCGTGGGTTCAAATCCTGGTGGGGTGAGGTGTTGATTATATGTAGAAGTCTGCGTGCTTTATTAGGGCTAATGAAAAATATATGGATCCTCGGGTTTCGAAGCCGCATTTGGTAAAACGTTGCTCTGATCACCTAGCGGCACGGGTGGTCCCCATTAGACCACGTCGCTGAACAGGCTTTGTGTGAAATATAGCAGAGTCTAGACTGCTTTTAGTGTCCTAGTGGCCCAGAGGTAGCGTTCCCCGGTCACAATTAAAGATCGTGGGTTCAAATCCTGGTGGGGTGAGGTGTTGATTATATGTAGAAGTCCGCGGCTTTTATTAAGGCTAATGAAATATATATGGATCCTCGTGCTTAGAAGCCGCATTTGGTAAAACGCTGCTCTGATCACCTAGCTGCACGGTGGTCCTCTATTAGAGGTTCACGGCCATGTTTCATGAACAGGCTTTGTGTGAATATAGCAGAGTCTAGGACTGCTTTTTATTGTCCTGGTGGCCCAGAGGCAGCGTTCCCGGTCACAATTATAAGATCGTGGGTTCAAATCCTGGTGGGGTGAGGTGTTGATTATATGTAGGACTCCGGCTTTATTAAGGCTAATGAAATATATATGGATTTCCGGTTTCAAGCCAAGATTAAGCTGCTGTCTGATCACCCAAGCGGACGGGTGGTCCTATTAGAGGTTCACGCGCCACAAGCCTGAACAGGCTTTGTGTGAAATATAGTGAGCCCAGGACTGCTTTTATTGTCCGGTGCCAGGAGAAAGGCCCCCGGTCACAATTATAAGATCGCGGGTTCAAATCCTGGTGGGGTGAGGCAAGTTGATTAAAGAAGTCATGCTTTTGAAGAATATATATGGATCCTGTTTCCGAAGCTGCATTTGGTAAAACGTTGCTCTGATCACCTAAGCGCACCGGTGGTCCCATTAGAGAGTTCAGCCAGCTAAAAAGCTCAGCTAGAACAGTCTTTCAGTGGAAATATAGCAGAGTCTAGGACTGCTTTTTAGTGTCCTCAGGCCCAGAGGCAGTATCTCTGGTCACAATTATAATGATCGGGTTCAAATCCTGGTGGGTGAGGTGTTGATTATATGTAGAAACCATTTTAGGCTAATGAAATATATATGGATCTCGAGTGTTTCGAAGCAGCATTTGGTTAAGTGTTGCTCTGGATCACTGCACGGTGGTCCCTATTAGAGGTTCACGGCGCCATAAGTCGTTGAACAGGCTTTGTGTGAAATATAGCAGAGTCTAGGACTTTGTCATCAAAAATGGGAGAGGTAAAAATCCCGCTCACAAATATAAAGATCAGTTCAAATCTGTGGGGTGGAGCGAATATATCAGTAAAGTCTCGCCTTTATTGGGCTAATGAAAAATATATGACTCTCGGTTTCGTCAAAGATTTGGTAAAAACGTTGCTCTGAATCACCTAAGCGCTGTAACCCCATTAGAGGTCGGCGCCAAAAGCCCGCTGAAGGCCAGTGAAATATAGCAGAGTTCAGAATGCTTTTATTGTCCCAGCGCAGAGGTAGCGTCCCCCGCTACTCAAAAGACGTGGGCTCAAATCAGTGGGGTGAGGTGTTGATTATATGAAGAAGTCCGGAGCTTTATTGGACCATCAATGAAATATATATATGGATCCGGTTTCGAAGCCGTTATATATATTAAACGTTGCCTGATCAATCTAAGCGGCACGGTGGTCCCTTATAGGTTCACGGCGCCATAAGCTCGCGTGAACAGTTTTTGTGTGAAATATAGCAGAGCCTTAGGACCGCTTTATTGTCCCAGGCGGCCCAGAGGTAGCATTCCCGGTCACAATTATAAGATCGGGTTCAAATCCTGTGGGTGAGGTGTTGATTACATGAAGTCCGCGGCTTATTGGGCCACGAAATATATGGATCCTGTTTTGCTGCAAATTTGGTAAAACGCTACTCTGATCACCTAAGCGCACGGCGTAGTCCCCTATTAGGAGTTCACAGCGCCATAAGCTCGTTGAACAGGCTTTAGAAATATAGCAGAGTCTAGGACTGCTTTTATTGTCCTGGTGGCCCAGAGGTAGCATTCCCCGGCAAATTATGAATCGTGGGTTCAAATCCTGGTGGGGTGATGTTGATTATATGTAAAAGTCCCAGGCTTTATTGGGCTAATGAAATATATAGGATCCTTCTTGTTTTCAAGCCGATTTGGTAAAACGTTGCTCTGATCACCTAAGCGCAATGAAACCCACCTCTAAGAGGTTCACATGCCATACAAGCTTGAACAGGTTTGTGAAATATAAAGCAGAGTCAAGGAATGCTTACGTCCCAGGCCCTCGAGAGCTCCCCTGTCACAATTATACATTCGTTCAAACCTGGTGGGGTGAGGTGTATATCAAAGAGAAGTCCAACTGCTTTATTGGGTAAATCGAAATATATATGATCCCATTTCTGAAGTCAAAGATTTGAAAAAACGCTACCTTATCAACACCTAAGCCAATGGTGGTCCTAATAGAGGTCTGAAGCCGCAAACTGCTAAACAGGCCAAAAATAACAGAGTTAAGGACCTTAAGCTGTCCTATGGCCCAGAGGCACCCCCAGTCACAAATTATAAGATCCGGGTTCAAACTCCTGGTGAGTTGTTCATTATATGAAGTCCGAGGATTTATTAGGCTAATGAAATATATAAGGATCCTCCCAGCCTGAAGCCGAAAAAACGTTGCTCTAATCAACGGAAGCAGACCCAATTAAGGTTCAACAAACCATAACAAGTTGAACAGGCTCTGTGTGAAATATAAAGTAGAAAGTCTAGACTGCTTATTGTCCCAGGCCCAGATAAGCCTCAGTCACAATTAAGCAATCCGTACAAACCTGCGTGGGAGGCTTTGATTATATGAAGAAGTCCGCGTTTATTACAATAAATATATATGATCTCGCAGAGCTTAAGCCGATTCAAACGCTGCTCTGATCACCTGGACAGCAACGGGCGGTCCCCAATTAGAGGTTAACGCCACAAGCTCATGAACAGGCCAAAGAAAATATATACAGTCCAGACAGCTTCTATTGTCCCAGTAGCCAAGAGGTCCCCGGTCACAACAGAAGATCGTGGGTTCAAACCTGGTGGGAGAGGTGCTGATTATATGTAAAGTCCGCTGCTTTTATTGGGCCAATGAAATATATATGATCCTTGTTTCTGGAAGCCAATCGGTAAAAATCTGCTCTGACACCCAACGCACGGGTGGTCCCCAAATAGACTACAGCAATGGCGCAATCTCGCCAACAGCCTTTCAGTGAAATATAGCAGAGCCCAGGACCGCTTCCGTCCCAGCGGCCCAGATATCCCCGTCACAAATTATAAGATCGTGGGTTCAATCCTGGGTGAGGTGTTGATTATATGGAAGTCCGCTACTTATTCGGCTAATGAAATATATATGATCCTCCTGTTCGAAGCCAATATGCAAACGCTCGATCAACTAAGCGCCGGGTGGTCCCCATAAGAGGTTCACACGCGCCATAAACCCCTGAAAGGCTTTGTGTGAAATATAGCAGAGTCCAGGACTGCTTCTATTGTCCTAGTGCCCAGAGGTAGCTCCCCGGTCACAATTATAAAGATACGGTTCAAACTCCGGTGGGGTGAGGTGTTGATTATATGTAGTCCGCGGCATCGGAATGAAATATATAAGGATCTCCCGTTCTCGAGCCACATTTGCAAAACGCTGCCCTGATCACCTGCGCAAGTCCCCATTAGAGGCTTCATGGCGCCTCAAGGTCGCTGAACAGGCTTTGTGTGAAAACAGAGAGCTCAGGGACACTGATATCCAGGCCCAGAGGCAGCATACCCGTCACAATTAGTAAGATCGTAGCTCTAACCTGGTAGGGTGACGCTGTTGATTACATGAAGTCCCGGATTTATTGGCTAATGAAATATTATTGATCCTCCTTGCTTCGAGCCGGACTGAAAACGTTGCTTTTAACACCTACAGCGCACGGGTGGTCCCAATTAGAGGTTCAAGAAGCCATACAAGCCTGTTGAACAGGCCAGGTGAAATATAGTAGAGTCAGCAATGCTTTTATTGTCCTAGTGGCCCAGAGGTAAGCATTCCCCGCCGTCACAATTATAAGATCGTGGCTCCAAACCTGGTGGGTGAGGCATTCTTGATTATAGCGGTAGAAGTAAGCTGCTCTATTACAATGAAATATATATGATCCTTCTGTTTCGCAAGATATGGTAAAAATTTACCTGATCACCCCTAACCAGCAACGAGGTGGTCCTAACAGAGGCTCACTGCGCCATAAGCTCGCTGAACAGGCTTGTGAAATATAAAAGAGTCTAGGACTGCTTTATTGTCCTAGTATTCAAGAGGTAGCATATCCCGGTCACAATTATAAGACCAGGTTCAAATCCTGCAGGTGAGGTTGAAAAAAGTCCCAAAAGTTTTAGGCCAATCAAATATATTTGGATCCCTCGTTCCAACAGATTGCAAAACCTCTGATCACCCAACATTAACGGTGGTCTCATTAGAGTTCAAAATAAGCTCGCTGAACAGGATTTGTGTAAATATAGCAGAGTGAATCGCTTTTATTGTCCCAGGCCTCTGTTGCTCTGATCACCTAAGCGGCACGAAAGTGGTCCTTATTAGAGGTTCACGCGCCATAAGCCTGCTGAACAGGCTTTGTGTGAAATAGCAGAGTCTAGGAATGCTTTTAGTGTCCTGTGGCCCAGAGGGTAGCCCCGTCACAATTAGTGATCGTGGTTCAAACCTGGTAAGGAGGTGTTGATTATATGTAGAAGTCCATGCTTTATTGGGCTAATGAAATATATAAGGATCCCCGGTTTCAAGGTCGATTTGTAAAACGTTGCTCTGATCACCCAGCGGCACACAGGTATCCCCTATTAGAGGTCAGTGGAGCCAAGGCGTCGTTGAACAGGCTTTGTGTAGCCATAGTAGAGACCTTTGGATCAGCTTTATTGTTCCAGTGGCCAGAGGTAGCATTCCCCGGGGTCACAATTATAAGATCGTGGGTTCAACCTGGTGGGGTGGGAGGTGTTGATTATGGAAGTCTGCGCATTTTTATTGGGCTAATGAAGCTTATAGGACTTCTCGCGTTTCAGCGTCAGACGGTAAAACGTTGCTCTGATCAATTTGCCGCACGGTGGTCCTCATTAGAGGTTCATACGCCAGCTCGCTGAACAGGCTTTGTGTGAAATATAGCGAGTCTAGGAATGCTTTGTTCCAGGCTTGAAGTAGCGATCCCCGGTCACAATTAGAAGATCGTGGGTTCGAATCCTGGTGGGTGAGGTGTTGATTATATGAAGAAGTCCGCTTTATTGGGCTACTGATATATATATGATCCGCAGTTTCGTCAGACGGCAAAACGTTGCTCTGATCACCTGCTGCAACGGGTGGTCCTCATTAGAGGTTTACGGCGCCTTAAGCCTGCTTGAACAGGCTTTGTGTGAAATAGCAGAGTTTAGG
>NW_024741945.1:0-2114 GCF_018991925.1 Homarus americanus | reverse complement strand
GTTCCTGCGCTGGAGCCGCTCATATAAGCATCCAACCTATGTTTGAAGCTATCCAGCGTATTCGAGTTAATGATGATATTTGGTAACTTGTTCCATTCATCCGCTACTCTGTTACCAAACCAGTGTTTACCTATTTCGCGGCTAAATCTAAATTTGTCAAATTTAAAACCATTGTTACGAGTTCGCTCCTGGTTGGATAGTTTGAGTACCTTTGCAAGTCCCCTTTGTTTAGCCCTGACTTCCATTTATACACCTCTGTCAGGGTCCGACTAATTACCCAAATGTACCCAAATATAGCCGGAATGAAGTCAAATAATGGTCCTAGATGAATAAATCGCACTGCCAATCATTTCTCGACTAGTATTTGGTGTCAGAAAGTCACAAAAAATTGGTAAACTTAATTTAATCTGAGTTAATAGATCGAGTGCATGTACCTAACCTAATCTAATCTAACCTAACCTAACACAACACAACTCAGATTAAATTAAGTTTACCAATTTTTTTTGACTTTATGACACCAAATAATAATCGAGAAGTGATTCACAGCCCGAATTACGCTTGTACGACCATCATTTGACTTCATTGCGGCTACATTTGGGTACATTTGGGTAAACAAATTACCCAAATGTACCCAAATGTAGCCGCAATGAAGTCAAATAATGGTCCTAAGGCGAATAAATCGACTGCTAATCACTTCTCGATTGGTAGGAATACGAGGTCGTTAAACAGGAACTTAATGACCTGAGTTAGTAGATCATGCATGCACCTAACCTAACCCAACAACACAACCTGGGATTAAAATTGCTTACCAATTTTGTGACTTTTTGACACCATTTGGGTAATTACTCGCTCCCTCGGTACATGCACGCGATCTATTAACTCAGATTAAAGTAAGTTTTCCAATTTTTTGTGACTTTCTGAAGCCAAATACTAGTCGAGAAGTGATTAGCAGTCCGATTTATTCATGTAGGACCATTATTTGACTTCATTGCGGCTACTTTTAGTAATAATTACTCGCCTCTCTGTACATGCAGCACGCGATCTATTAACTCAGATTAAAGTAAGTTTTCCAATTTTTTGTGACTTTCTGACACCAAATACTAGTCGAGAAGTGATTAGCAGTCCGATTTATTCATGTAGAACCATTATCTGACTTCATTACGGCTACATTTGGGTAAGGTCCGACTAATTACCCAAATGTACCCAAATGTAGCCGCAATCAAATCAAATAATGGTCCTACATGAAGAAATCGGACTGCTAATCACTTCTCGACTGGTATTTGGTGTCACGAAGTCACAAAAAATTGGTAAACTTAATTTAATCTGAGTTAATAGATCAAGTGCATGTACCTAACCTAACCTAACACAACTCAGATTAAATTAAGTTTACCAATTTTTGTGACTTTATGACACCAAATAATAATCGAGAAGTGATTCACAGCCCGAATTACGCTTGTACGACCATCATTTGACTTCATTGCAGTGACGAGTCTGTTAACTAGATTGGTGAAGTTTAATTTTCAGATTTTCATCAATAGCTAGTCTGATTTTTTATGGGGACTATTATTTGACTTCACAGAAGCGGCATTTGGGTACATTTGGCAAGGTCCGACTAATTACCCAAGTGTACCCAAATGTAGCCGCAATGAAGTCAAATAATGGTCCTACATGAATAATCGGACTGCTAATCACTTTCGACTGGTATTTGGTGTCACGAAGTCACAAAAAAATTGGTAAACTTAATTTAGACCTGGAAAGTTAATAGGATCAAGTGTGGTTATGAGTTGGGGATTGAATTAAGGTTAAAGTCTACCCAGATCCCAACAGGCAACACAACAAATTAAAAAACCAAAGACAATCGGACTATAAAGGGTAGACAAAGGATGAGAGTTTTGTTGTGTATAATAGCACCATAAATTCCTAATAAAATAATCAGCTTATAATTTCACTCCTTAACCATAGTTTCTAACCTAAACATTAACAGTATATATACATTATACAGTACAATAATTTGAAGCAAGTGGACGTGGGGGAGGCAATACAAGATTACAAATACTTATGCGGAGCCGAGATGGCTGACGGTTAAGGCTGAGTATTGTAGAAGACGGTAGGTC
>NW_024741944.1:0-5248 GCF_018991925.1 Homarus americanus | reverse complement strand
GTTGTTATAATCATTGTCATGGTTATTATATAATCATGGTCGTGGTTGTTATAATCATGGTCGTAGTTGTTATGATCATAGTCGTAGGTGTTATAATGATGGTCGTGGGTTATATAATCATAGTCATGGTTGTTATAATCATGGTCGTGGTTGTTATAATCATGGTCGTGGTTTTTCTGATGTTAGTCGTAGGTTTTATAATCATGGTCGTGGGTTATATAATCATAGTCGTGGTTATTATAATCATTGTCGTGGTTGTTATAATCATTGTCGTGGTTGTTATAATTATGGTCGTGGTTGTTATAATTATGGTCGTGGATGTTATAATCATGGACGTGGTGTTATATTCATGGTCTTGGTTGTTATAATCATGGTCGTGGTTGTTATAATCATGGTTCGTGGTTGTTAAGTAATCATGGTCGTGGTGTTTATAATCATGTTCGTGGTTGTTATAACTCGCGGTCGTGGTTGTTATAATCATGGTCGTGGTTGTTATGTATCATGGTCGTGGTGTTATATTCGGTCGTGGTTGTTATAATCATGGTCGCGGGTTGCTAAATTCATGGTCGTGGTTGTTATAATCATGGTCGGTGTGTTATAATCGCGGTCGTGGGTTGTTATAACCATGGTCGTGGTTGTTATAATCATGGTCGTATGGTTATGAGCATGGTCGTGATTGTTATAATCATGGTCGTGGTTGTTATATTTATTGTCGTGGTTGTGATAATCATTGTCGTGGTTGTTATAATCATGGTCGTGGGTGATATAATCATAGTCGTGGTTGTTATAATCGTGTTATTATTTGTTATAATCATTGTCGGTGGTTGTTATAATACGGCCGTGGTTGTTATAATCATGGTCGTGGTTGCTATAATCATGGTCGTAGTTGATATAATCATGGTGGTGGTTGTTATAATCATGGACGTGGTTGCTATAATCTTGGTCGTGGTTGTTATAATCATAGTTGTGGTTGTTATAAATATGGTCGTGGTTGTTATATTCATGGTCGTAGGTGTTTTAATCATGGACGTAGGTGTTATATTCATGGTCGTGATTGTTATAATCATAGTCGTGGTTGTTATATTCATGGACGTGGTTGTTATAATCATAGTCGTGGTTATTATAATCATATTCGTGGGTGTTATATTCATAGTCGTGGTTGTTATAATCATGGTCGTGGTTGTTATAACCATAGTCGTGGTTGTTATAATCATGGTCTGGTTGTTAATTACGGTCGGTTGCTATAATCATGGTCGCTATAATTACCGTCGTGGTTTTATGATAATGGTCGGTTACAGTAATGTGATCGTGGTGGTTATAATCATAGTCGTGGTTGTTATAAATCATGGTCGTGGTTGTTATAATCATGGCTTATAACGCGGTCGTGGTTAAGGCGTGATTATGGCTTTGCCATAGTAAATCATGGTCGTGGTTGTTATAATCAATGACGTGGTTGTTATAATCATGGTCGTGGGTGTTATAATCATGGTCGTGGTTGTTATAATCATGGTCGTGGTTATTATAATCATGATCGTGGTTGTTATAAATATGGTCGTGGTTGTTATAATCATGGTCTTGGTTGTTATAACATGGTCGCAGCTGTCATAATCATGGTCATGGTTGTGATCATAGTCGTGGTTGTTATAATCATTGTCGTGGTTGTTATAATCATTGTCGTGGTTGTTATAATCATGGTCGTAGTTATGATTATGGTCGTCGTTGTTATGATCATGTTCCTGGTTGTCATAATCATGGTCGTGGTTGTTATAGTCATAGTCGTGGTTGTTATAATCATGGTCGTGGTTGTTATAATCATGGTCGTGGTTGTCATAATCATGGTCGTGGTTGTTATAATCATGGTCGTGGTTGTTATAATCATGGTCGTGGTTGCTATAATCATGGTCGGGGTTGTTATAATCATGGTCGTGGTTGTTATGATTATGGTCGTGGTTGTCTTAATCATGGTCGTGGTTATGATCATAGTCGTGGTTGTTATAATCATTGTCGTGGTTGTTATAATCATGGCCGTAGTTGTTATGATTATGGTCGTGGTTGTTATGATCATGCTCGTAGTTGTTATTGTCGTTTTCGTGGTTGGTATAATCATAGTCGTGGTTGTTATAATCATGGTCTTGGTTGTTATAACATGGTCGTGGTTGCTATAATCATGGTCGTGGTTGTATAATCATTGTCGTGGTTGTTATGATAATGGTCGTGGTTGTTATAATCGTGGTCGTGGTTGTTATAATCATGGTCGTGGTTGTTATAATCATGGTCGTGGTTGTTATAATCATGGTCGTGGTTGTTATGATTATGGTCGTGGTTATTATAATCATGGTCGTGGTTGTTATAATCATGGTCGTGGTTGTTATAATCATGGTCTTGGTTGTTATAACATGGTCGCCGCTGTCATAATCATGGTCGTGGTTATGATCATAGTCGTGGTTGTTATAATCATTGTCGTGGTTGTTATAATCATGGTCGTAGTTGTTATGATCATGGTCTTGGATGTTATAATCATGGTCGTGGTTTTTATAATTTTGGTCGTGGTTATTATAATCATGGTCATGGTTGTTATAATCATGGTTGTGGTTGTTATATTCATGGTCGTGGTTGTTATAATCATGGTCGTGGTTGTCATAATCATGGTCGTGGTTATGATCATTGTCGTGGTTGTTATAATCATTGTCGTGGTTGTTATAATCATGGTCATAGCTATGATTATGGTCGTGGTTGTTATGATCATGTTCGTGGTTGTCATAATCATGGTCGTGGTTGTTATAGCCGCGTCGGTTGTTATAATCATGGTCGTGGTTGTTATAACTGGCGGTCGGTTATAACTGGCGGTCGGGTTGTTATAATCATGGTCGTGGTTGTTATAATCATGGTCGTGATTGCTATAATCATGGTCGTGGTTGTTATAATCATGGTCGTGGTTGTTATGATCATGGTCGTGGTTGTTATAATCGTGGTCGTAGTTGCTATGATCATGGTCGTGGTTGTTATAATCATGGTCGTTGTTAGTATAATCATGGTCGTGGTTGTTATAATCATGGTCGTGGTTATTAAAATCGTGGTCGTAGTTGATATGATTATGGTCGTGGTTGTTATAATCATGGTCGTGGTTGTTATAATTGTTTTAATCATAATTGTGGTTGTTATAATCATAATCGTGGTTGTTATAATCATATTCGTGGTTGTTATAATCATTGTCCTGGTTGTTATAATCATGGTCGTGGTTGTTATAATCATCGTCGTGGTTGTTATAATCATGGTCCTTATTGTTATAATCATGGTCGTGGTTGCTATCATCTTGGTCGTATGTGTTATAATCATGGTCGTGGTTGTTATAATCATGGTCGTGGTTGTTATAATCCGCGGTCGTGGTTATTATAATCATGGTCGTTGTTGTTATAATCGTAGTCGTGGATTTATTTATAATCATGGTCTTGGTTGTATTTATAAGCTTACAAATTGCAACTGTCGCAATAATAGTGCGGTTGCTTGATCGCAGGTGGTTGTTATAATCATTGTCGTGGTTATTTATAATCATAGTCATTAGTTGTTATAATCATGGTCGGTAAATTCTTATAGTCATGGTCGTGGGTGTTATAATCATGGTCTTGGTTGTTTATAATCATATGTCGTGGTTGTTATAATCATTGTCGTAGTTGTTATAATCATGGTCGTGGTTGTTATAATCATGGTCGTGGTTATTATGTCATGGTCGTGGTTGTTATAATCATGGTCGTGGTTGTTATAATCATGGTCTTGGTTGTTATAATCATGGTCGTAGTTGTCATAATCATGGTCGTGGTTATGATCATAGTAAATTAGTTGTTATAATCATAGTCGTGGTTGTTATAATCATGGTCATGGTTGTTATAATCATGGTCATGTTGTTATAATCATGGTTTTGGTTGTTATAATCATGGTCGTGAGTTGTTATAATCATAGTTGTGGTTGATATAATCATAGTCGTGGTTGTTTATAATCATGGTCGTGGTTGTTATAGTCATGGTCGTGGTTGTTATAATCATGGTCGTGGTTGTTATAATCATGGTTGTGGTTGTTATAATCATGGTCGTCATTGTTATAATCATGGTCATGGATGTTATAATCATAGTTGTGATTGTTATAATCATGGTCGTGGTTGTTATAATCATCGTCGTGGTTCTTATAATCGTGTTCGTAGTTGCTATGATCATGGTCGTGGTTGTTATAATCATGGTCGTCGTTTGTATAATCATGGTCGTGGTTGTTATAATCATGGTCGTGGTTATTATAATCGTGGTCGTAGTTGCTATGATCATGGTCGTGGTTGTTATAATCATGGTCGTGGTTTTTATAATCATGGTCGTCGTTAGTAAAATCATCGTCGTGGTTGTTATAATCATGGTCGTGGTTAATATAATCATGGTCCTTTTTGTTATAATCATGGTCGTGGTTGTTATAATCATGGTCTTGGTTGTTATAACATGGTCGCAGCTGTCATGATCATGGTTGTGGTTATGATCATAGTGGTGGTTGTTATAATCGTTGTCGTGGTTGTTATAATCATGGCCGTAGTTATGATCATGGTCGTGATTGTTATAATCATGGTCGTGGTTGTTATAATCATGGTCGTGGTTGCTATAATCGTAGTCGTGGTTGTTATAATCATGGACGTGGGTGATATAATCGTAGTTGTGGTTACTATGATCATGGTCGTGCTAGTTATAATCATGGTCGTGGCTGTTATAATCATGGTCGTGGTTGTTATAATCATGGTCGTTGTTGGTATAATCATGGTCGTGGGTGTTATAATCATGATGCGTAGTTTGTTATAATCATGGTCGTGGTTGTTATAATCATGGTCGTGTTTGTTGTAATCATGGTCGTAGTTTTGATTTAAAATCGTAGTGCATTAGTTTTATAATCATGGTCGTGGTTGTTATAATCATGGTCGTGGTTGTTATAATCATGGTCTTGGTTGTTATAACATGTTCCTGGTTGTCATAATCATGGTCATGGTTGTGATCATAGTCGTGGTTGTTATAATCATTGTCGCGGTTGTTATAATCATTGTCGTGGTTGTTATAATCATGGTCGTAGTTATGATTATGGTCGTCGTTGTTATGATCATGTTCCTGGTTGTCATAATCATGGTCGTGGTTGTTATAGTCATAGTCGTGGTTGTTATAATCATGGTCGTGGTTGTTATAATCATGGTCGTGGTTGTCATAATCATGGTCGTGGTTGTTATAAT
>NW_024741943.1:15000-16325 GCF_018991925.1 Homarus americanus | reverse complement strand
TTTTCCATATTCCAATATTGAACAATGATTTTCCTTTACTCAGTGTTTTTTTTTTTAAGAAAAAATCTAGTTTTAGAGTAAGTGAATTTCTAAGCAAATCATTTATATTTTAGTTTCATTGGTGAAATTTATATCAAATTATGTATAAAAAATTTCAACATCATTGTCCCCCAAAATTATATATTTTCGATGTATTGTTATCACTGAAATGCTACTTTAGGGCGAAGGAAATGGGACAACTCGGCGTTAGAGCTGTTATCTTGTCCACGTCAAGATGTTTGGATTTGCAGACCAATTCACCTCTCGGCTCCTTCGGTCAGAACTGAAATGTTGTCTCCTCTCATTCTGCTCTTTCTTGCCTCACTTTCCTCACGCCCCTCCCTGCAGCCTTCTTGTTCGCCATCTTCTACGAATTCGTCTTTCTTTATATTTTATTTCTGTATCTCAGGTGAGGAGATCACTGCGAGAGGGGAGGGGTGGAGTGATGAACGGGGGTGTCAAGGCATAGCTTCCGTGTTCTATTTTATGGATACGTTTTAATTATTGTGTTGTTGTTTCTATCTTTATAGCTTGTGTTTTTGTTTGAATAGTGTTGTTATAAGTTAGTCTCACCGGGTCAGTGTATGTGTGGTATTGGCTTTCCTATTTAATGTGTTTTCTATATTCCATTAAAATTGAAGAAAAAAAATGTTCGACAAGAAATTCAGTGTAAGGAGCTGGAAATAAGAGCCCCAAGACTGACCCACAAACGCCGGATCTCAATGCTGATTACTATATCAAACGAGGAATTACGTATACAAACTGACAACTGTGCACCCCACGTAAAAAAGTATTAGCGACTAGATGAATTATGAAAGAACTCCAAGAAAATGCACGGTCAGATTCAGTCGAATAAGTTCCATTATTCGATAGAAACTTCTTCTGGAGTTCTTTTTTCTCAACTGTAAACTCAATATCTCACCAATTGAGGTCTGGCAACAAGAAATAATTGATTATAATAATTTGTAAGAGCTATTTGTATTCCCTCTTCAGAATCGGTACGGCAGAAACCAGACGCTACCAGGTTGGGAACGTTTTTAGACTTCCAAATCTTATAGTAGACTTCTCCAGATTGTCTTTCATAAGATACATAACCATCCGGAAATGCACTTTATAATTTGCTAAGCTACTGCCACCTGTGAATATCTGCTCAAGGGTTGTGGCGGTGGTTCTTCCCTGACAATTAACCCGAGGGATGGATATTCTTTCATCTGGAGGACAGGATTCGGTTAATTAAAGACCAGACTTGGGAAAGACTCGCCTATACTATTCTCTCTTTTTATTTT
>NW_024741943.1:0-12500 GCF_018991925.1 Homarus americanus | reverse complement strand
TCATTTAGGAAAGAAATGGAACCAGTGTTAAACAGAGGTGAACAGTGGTGAACAGTGCTTAAGTCAGTGAGAACAACTCAACAGTAACAGTGGTACCCAAGTTGACCTTTCACACAGTGAGGTCCCAGGTACCCAGTGATAACGGCCCGACCCAACTACCAGCGATGTGTTAATCCGTCTACGATAGGAAGGCCTGGAACCACACCTCACTCATATAACACCATCTTTGAGGGAATTACTACACCACGTGAGGCCCCTCATAACACCATCTGTGAGGGAATTACTACACCACGTGAGGCCCCTCATAACACCATATGTGAAGGAGTTACTACACCACGTGAGGCCCCTCACAACACCATCTGTGAGGGACCACGTGAGGCCCCTCATAACACCATCTGTGTAGGGAATTACTACACCACGTGAGGCCCTCATAACACCATCTGCAGGGAATTACTACACCACGTGAGGCCTCTATAACACCATCTGTGAGGGAATTACTACACCACGTGAGGCTCTCAACACCATCTGCGAGGGAACTACTACACCACGTGAGGTCCCTCCTAACACCATCTGTGAGGGAACTACTACACCACGTGAGGTCCCTCCTAACACCATCTGGGAGGGAGTTACTACACCACGTGAGGCCCCTCATAACACCATCTGCGAGGGAATTACTTCACCACGTGAGGCCCCTCATAACACCATCTGTGAGGGAACTACTACACCACGTGAGGTCCCTCCTAACACCATCTGGGAGGGAGTTACTACACTACGTTTTTGCTGTTCAACACCTACATTAATCTGTATGTTCACTGTATGTTCCTTTACCTTTCTCTAATGAAGGCTTTTGTTAAACCACCAATGTATGCAATAAGTCATTTATGCCCAATGTATATTTTCAGCCTTCGGGCTGCAGAACTTTTTCAATAAACCGTTAATTATTATTATTATTATTTACACACACACACACACACACACACACACACACACACACACACACACACACACACCACATAAATTACATCATACTTCCCTTCGTCACATACAGCTAAACCTCCATATAACGGACACCTCTCTTCAAATAACACTTAAGATGGGCTTTTCATATCTAACGGACCTTCGATATAACGGATTTTCACCTTTATAGCCCATTAGATAGGGGTTTCATATCTAACGGACCCTCGATATAACGGACTTTTCCCTACACATAGTCCGTTAAATAAAGGTTTTACTGTACTGTACTAGTTAAAGAGTTTAAGGGAGATAATTGGAGCTGGGGTGACGCATATCAAGTGAGTATTAGAGGCATTTATTGAGAGAGAGAGAGAGAGAGAGAGAGAGAGAGAGAGAGAGAGAGAGAGAGAGAGTGTGTTCACCTCGGGCAGGGAATGTTGTGGGAAAGAGTAGGAAGTGGGTTGACCAGATGAGAGAGAGAGAGATGAGTGATTAGGCTGGGAAGGAGGAAACAGTAGGGAAGGTAAAAGGTATTAAAAATAAAATAGAATAAGAATACGAAGAAGAAGAATAAGAAGAACAAGAATAAGAAGAATAAGAATATGAAGAATAAGAATAAGAATAAAAATACAAAGAATTAGAATAAGAATACAAAGAATTAGAATAAGAATACGAAAAATAAGAATAAGAATACGATGAATAAGAATAAGAATACGAAGAACAAGAATAAAAATACAAAGAATTAGAATAAGAATACAAAGAATAAGAATAAGAATACGAAGAATAAGAATAAGAAGAATAAGAATAAGAATAAGAAGAATAAGAATAAGAAGAATAAGAATAAGAAGAATAAGAAGAATAAGAATAAGAAGAATAAGAAGAATAAGCATACGAAGAATAAGAATAAGAATACGAAGAATAAGAATAAAAATACGAAGAATAAGAATAAAAATACAAAGAATTAGAATAAGAATACGAAGAATAAGAATAAGAATAAGAATACGAAGAATAGGAATAAGAATACGAAGAATAAGAATAAGAATCCTAACCTAGAAGAAGAATGAAGAAAAAAGGTAAGACAGAGTGAAGGGAGAAAAAAGATGTGATAAAGTAGGTGGCAGGAATAGGTAAAGGAACTAATACACAGGTAATTAGTGTGGTAAGAGAGACAGGTAAGATTAAGTCTAGAAAAATAAACACACATACTAACACAGTAACTCTGTTTAATCCTTATGGGTGAAGAAAAATTCCGTATCTCAAAATATTTCCAGTTTACAGCTTCTAACTTTACGGGGGAACTATGGCAACAGGTGTATACCCAAGTCTCATTTCGTTTCTTATTACTCAGAACAAACAGTGGGAACTCTAATTAACGGACTACATGGAGAGGAAAATCCGTTATATCAAGAATCCGCTAAATGCAACACCTGCAGCTAAGGTACTTTATTTATATGAAAGTCCGTAATATCGGATTAGATAGAGAAATCCGTTATATGGAGATTTCACTGTACGCAGTTCATATATACCCAAATATCATCGTATTTTCTCCATACACAAAATAAAATTAAATATTTCTTCTAACAACAAACTTCATTATAGCGAGACGTAAACGAGAGGCAATAGTTGAGGAGAGATGTGCGAGTGAATGAATGTATCCCCGGCATGAGTAACAGTGACCCAGGGAAGATTTAATTTGGTTGAGTAATTACTAAAGTATACAATCAGAGTAGCTTTAGTATTTCACACAGAGATTCTTTAAAAACATAGGAACAAAAAAATATGGCTGAACGGGATCTTAAGGCTTTATAAATAGGGGAGAGAGAGAGAGAGAGAGAGAGAGAGAGAGAGAGAGAGAGAGAGAGAGAGAGAGAGAGAGAGAGAGAGAGAGAGAGAGAGAGAGAGAGAGAGATTATACGCTCGCCACAGAGGTCCATTGAAAGGTATAGGAAAGTAGAGACTCTAGTATGTCTATGAGTGGGAGGAGGAGGAGGAGGAAGAGAGGGAAGCGAGAGGGGAGTGTGACAGAGAGGGAGATGCTAAGTAGAAAGGGATAAACTTGTGAACAGGATAAAATAGGATGATGCACAGAATGAGAGGAAGGATGGAAGGAAGGTGGTGTTGAAGGGACGGGGAAGGAAAGATTCACACAGGGGACAGAGTGAGTGGGAGGGGGACAAGATTAATGGAAGATTGATACAGTGAGTGGGAGAAGGACAGGATGAGTGGGAAGCAGACAGGCTGAGCGGGAGAACAACAAGATTAATGGAAGATGGATAAAGTGAGTGGGATAAAGATCAAATAAATGAGAGGAGAATACAATAAGTGGGAGGATAACAGGGTGGATAAGGTGAGTGGGAAGAGGAGGACAATATAGACAGGAAGATAGAGGAGATAACAAGGACGAGTGGGAAGAAGACAAGATGACAAGGAAGAGTAAAACTAGTGTAAGATTCTCTTGTGTGTGTGTGTGTGTGTAATAATAATAATAATAATAATAATTAACGGTTTATTGAAAGAGCTTGGCAGCCAGAAGGCTGAAAATATACAGTTACATATTTGGGGAATGGGTTACGAATTACAAATAATATACAAGTAACATAAGTGACACAAATAAGACATATAGTAACTTAGATGGGGATCAGCTCAAACTACAGTTCATTTCAACATAGTGACAGTGTAAGGAGCAGTGTTTACTGGGAGTGAATGCACTGATTTATTACAAGTTATTGATAATTTGTACAATGGTTGGGACTGGGCTGTTCTTATAGCGATCAGTTCGTGCACGTATGGGCTGGATGCGGTTGTGGTGTCGAACAGCAATTCTCGGACAAGGGATCTCAGGTGGTAGTAGGAGCCGGTGTCGAGGATGGCGTAGAAGCTTCTTACCAAATTTGCAGATGAGGTCGTGGTGATGGTCAGTGAGAGTCGAAAGGGTCAGTGTGTTGAGCGCTTCTTGATATGTGGAGTAGGAAGGGGAGAGAATAATCTTGCATGCCCTCTTTTGCACTTTTTCTAGGTGTTTACGTTGTGTGGCATTTAGGAAGGCAGACCAGGTAGGGGAGGCATAGGTGAGCTTGGGAAGTTTGAATGCTGAGTAAACACTGAGGAGCTCAAGGGCAGGAACTCTGAGGGACTTGAGTCGGCGGAGGAGGTGGAGACGGAAACTGGAGGATTTTACAAATTCACTGACGTGTGGTTTCCAATTTAGTTTGTTGTCTATGGTGACGCCGAGGAGCTTAGTGGAATCTACAACCTGGAGTGTGATGGGACCTAAAGTATTGGAAGGGGGTGGGACAACGTCGGAGGAGAGGTTGATGTGCATAACCATGGTCTTGGTATGGTTGATGCTGATCCCAATGGTGGAGTCGTCGACACATTATTTCCCCCCAGCGAGCAGGGTTTCTCTTAGGGCATCATTGATGAGCAGCAAGTGTGTGTGTGTGTGTGTGTGTGTGTGTGTGTGTGTGTGTGTGTGTGTGTGTGTGTGTGTGTGTGTGTGTGTGTGTGTGTGTGTGTGTGTGTGTGTTCTACCTTTTTTAATTAACATAACCCTTTTGTATACTCTTTTCTACGTTCTAATTTCTAAACAGAACAATTATTTTATATAGATTTATCTAAAACAGAAAACCAAAAAAATCACTAAAACTCGTCACTAACTATAGTCGCTTCAGTCCACCGCTCATTAACTGGGGACTAAGGAATGACATAGTTATACCCAACTCCAGTACAGTACTCCACTACCTCACCCCACACACAGCTCAACACATCTGTCTGTCTGTGTATGTCTGTCTGTCATTAAAGGTATCTCTAGTACTAAAGATCACCTGCAAGTTTAGCCCAGGAGGTGTTCCACATATGCTCACAATATTGGGTTTTATTAATTATGAAAAGACTTTTGACTCTCACGATGCCTTTTATAAATGCTTTGAGTAATGTGAGTATTGAACAGACTGACATTGACATCAATAGTGCATATAACCAGAACGGGAATTGTACAGTCAGTGGAGTCAAGAGTGGTGTAAAATGTTGGTAATAATGAAAACCAAAATCTAGGTCCATTTTGAATCATTAAGCGATTTTATTAACATATATAACAAGGGATTCTTTTTCTATTGTGTTTCTATATCAAGTTCCATCAAACCTCTGTGGCTTAACACTGGGTATTGCCTAAATCAATTTGTTGGTTAAAAGTGTACAAGTTAATTTTAAAACTGGCAAAAGCAACCACACTTAACCAGCCTATTTCTACCATATACTTTGGTTGTGAGGTAAGAAGCTTTGGTTATGTGAGGTAAAAAGCTTTGGTTATGTGAGGTAAAATATTTTGGATAGGTGAGGTAAGACGCTTTGGTTATGTGAGGTAAAACGCTTTGGTTATGTGAAGTAAAAAGCTTTGGTTATGTGAGATAAAATATTTTGGATAAGTGAGGTAAGAAGCTTTGGTTATATGAGGTAAAAAGCTTTGGTTATGTGAAGTAAAAAGCTTTGGTTATGTGAGGTAAAATATTTTGGATAAGTGAGGTAAGAAGCTTTGGTTATGTGAGGTAAAAAGCTTTGGTTATGTGAAGTAAAAAGCTTTGGTTATGTGAGGTAAAGTATTTTGGATAAGTGAGGTAAGAAGCTTTGGTTATGTGAGGTAAAAAGCTTTGGTTATGTGAAGTAAAAAGCTTTGGTTATGTGAGGTAAAATATTTTGGATAAGTGAGGTAAGAAGCTTTGGTTATGTGAGGTAAAAAGCATTGGTTATGTGAAGTAAAAAGCTTTGGTTATGTGAGGTAAAATATTTTGGATTAGTGAGGTAAGAAGCTTTGGTTATGTGAGGTAAAAAGCTTTGGTTATGTGAAGTAAAAAGCTTTGGTTATGTGAGGTAAAATATTTTGGATAAGTGAGGTAAGAAGCTTTGGTTATGTGAGGTAAAAAGCTTTGGTTATGTGAAGTAAAAAGCTTTGGTTATGTGAGGTAAAATATTTTGGATAAGTGAGGTGTTGTTTTGTTATGGTGAGGTAAAAAAAGCTTTGGTTGGTGTGAAGTAAAAGCTTTGTTATGTGAGGTAAAATATTTTGGATAAGTGAGGTAAGAAGCTTTGGTTATGTGAGGTAAAAAGCTTTGGTTATGTGAAGTAAAAAGCTTTGGTTATGTGTGGTAAGAAGCTTTGGTTATGTGAGGTAAAAAGCTTTGGTTATGTGAAGTAAAAAGCTTTGGTTATGTGAGGTAAAATATTTTGGATAAGTGAGGTAAGAAGCTTTGGTTATGTGAGGTAAGAAGCTTTGGTTATGTGAGGTAAAATATTTTGGATAAGTGAGGTAAGAAGCTTTGGTTATGTGAGGTAAGAAGCTTTGGTTATGTGAAGTAAAAAGCTTTGGTTATGTGTGGTAAGAAGCTTTGGTTATGTGAGGTAAAAAGCTTTGGTTATGTGAAGTAAAAAGCTTTGGTTATGTGAGGTAAAATATTTTGGATAAGTGAGGTAAGAAGCTTTGGTTATGTGAGGTAAAATATTTTGGATAAGTGAGGTAAGAAGCTTTGGTTATGTGAGGTAAGAAGCTTTGGTTATGTGAGGTAAAAAGCTTTGGTTATGTGAAGTAAAAAGCTTTGGTTATGTGAGGTAAGAAGCTTTGGTTAAGTGAGGTAAAAAGCTTTGGTTATGTGAGGTAAAAAGCTTTGGTTATGTGAGGTAAAAAGCTTTGGTTATGTGAAGTAAAAAGCTTTGGTTATGTGAGGTTAAGGTGTGTGTATTTGGTTAGGTTACCACAGCCGCCATGATGGAAACAGACAACATTATTGATCTTAACAATAACTCAAACGGTTACACTTAAGAGATATAATTATCATACCTAAGCTCTTTCGTAAGCAGGTAAGAAACAGGTGTATATAACACGAGTACCAACTTTCAACACACCTTTACAAATTACTTTAGGGAACATAATCCATCAGTTAAGTCATAAACACCTGGACGTTAGGATGACTTGCTAGTAACACCCGCCCACCCCCCCCCTCATCCATCCCTGCTTCACGTTTTCTATATCGTTTGATCTTCACTACTGCCTATGACCCTTATCAAACCCAAATTATCCATCTATTTACCCCAATCGACCCCAAGAACTACCAGTATACAAGGTTTTAAAGATCATTTCCTTTCTTCTCTTCTTCTCTCCTACGTATACCCTTATTCTCTAAATACTCTTCCCCTTTTATCTTCATCCTACTATTCGTATTTTCATCTACTTTCACTCTTCATTTTTTTCGTTAGCAATCTTTTATTTCCTTCTTTCAAATCATTTTTTTCTTTGTATTTATTTTCATAATATTTTTTTTCTTCTTATTTATCCATTTCCTTCCCCTTTATTTCCCCCATTATCCCCATTCGTCTTTGTCTTTAATAACCATTTCCCATTTCTTCTTTCCTCCAATTCTCATTCTCTATTATTTCCCTAGTTCCAATGCTTTCTCTTTTTTTTTGCAACTCCCTTCTTTCTTCATTTCCCCTATTCCCATTTTACTTTATTTCCTCGTTCCTTCATCTCTATATACCTTTTCTTTTTCCCCCTTCCAATTCCCTTCCTGTTCCAGACACCAGCAACTCACAAATCTTCATCTAGGGCAGAGAGGGAGTGGGCAAAAATATTGACACATCAAACAAGGCTCTATATCTTAGGCCGTCGATGGAGGGAGGGAGGGAGGGAAGGAAGGAGAAGGAAGGAGAGGTAAGGATGGACGAGGGAGGGAGTGAGGGAAGGGGAAGTTAAAATGAAAGAAGTGAATAGCAAAAATGAGAGAGAGAGAGAGAGAAGGTTGATAATTTGACCTTAATTGGATCTGAATTAAGTCTTCAAGTTCACGTAATGACGGATAATACACTAAGAAGACACTGGTGAAAGACGTGGCTTGATCACACACACTGTACTGGAGAGAACAGCTGTTAACCTAATTAAACATTGACTGAACTCCGCTCCTGCCATGACCTGCTGAGAAGTCGATGGATGGATGGATGGAGCCTTTTAAACAGTACACGGATAAAGCTCAGCGTTAGTAGAAGCTTTTACGGATAGTTAAGGGTGATATCGTCCTGGCCGCTACTATGAATAGGTTAATTACGGTGTTAGGAGTGTAAATAACAGCGGGTTTTTTCACTTGTTTACATGGTAATTGAAATAGGTTAAATGTGTGGTGCCCCCCCCCCCCCTCGCTCCTTAGACTGGACTGAGAAGATCATTTTTCCCGACGAGTTTTATACCGTAAATAATTCGGACGAGTGAGAACAATTATATCTGCATTGTGGGTTAAAAAAAAAGATGGTATTTGATAGATCAGCTTAAAGAAGTCAAAATGAGCTAATTTACTAGTTACAGGAGTCACGGTATTGACCTGAATGATACTCGAAAGTCAAGGAGAAAATATAGTTGAAGGCATTATTAAAATTTAGGCGAATGACACAGGAAAATTTCGCTACACACTGGGAAAAAAAAGATTCACTTAAACCCTACAACTTTGACGACGGTTTCCATAAAATTATAGATAGATAAATTCTTTACTTCCTCAACTGGAGCTAACTTTGATGATTAAGATAAAAAATAAATAAATAACCAGAAAGTATAAAATAATTTGAACTTTAATGGCGTTTTAACTTTTAGTGAATAAGTGAAGAAAAAAAATTCTCACCAGAAAAAAATACGTAAAAAATAAAAATGACTCCAACTTGTAAATTCATCTACTTGTTTCTTAATATGTTAAACACGTCGGATAATTAATGACTTTGAGAGTTATATAACAGGGAGCTGGGACGAGAGATTAGGTAGGTATCCCCCTGTACTATGGCACGACTCACTTACACTGATGAAACGTCAGTTATGTTGGTCGTCACGTGACTACATATATTATTACTTAAACTACCGTGTGTGTATATGAGGAAGAGAAGAAACACGCACACACACACACACACAAACACGTGAAAAACAACCTAATTGGATGATAAAGATGTCCAAAAAATCCAACAACTTCAAGATTCTTTCTTCTTTCTCTCTCTACGTAAATTCCTTCCTTTAGTATTTTATGGAAAGAGAGAGAGAGAGAGAGAGAGAGAGAGAGAGAGAGAGAGAGAGGAGAATGTTTGATGGATAACAATGGACTGAAAAATTGTTGTGAAGTGAAGGAGAATTGAAAGATAATCGATAATGAACAAAATCAAGAGACAGGAGAAAGGAAGAAGAAAAAGATACAACACACACACAACAATAACGCCGTGAAAAAACATTAAAAACAAACACTTTTCCAACGAATAAAACCTGGGATGAAACACTACCAACCATGGGGGGAAAAACACGCGAAAAACACACACACACACACACACAAAAACTTATCCACCCCAAAGCTGTAGTCTCAAAAACTGACCCCAAGTCCAGCGTTCTCCTTTAAATATGTGGAGAGGAGCGTAGAAACGACAGAAAAATCGGTGAGACAGACATACAGACACACAGAGAGAGAGAGAGAGAGAGAGTATGTGTGTGTGTAGGTCGTCGTGTTAGGGCCAGAGGTGAGCCAGACACTTGGTTTATTGACATGCAAGGGTTGAGGTCTACCAATATCCTCCCCCCATACCAATGTTATACCTCCCTCCTCCTCTCTCTGTTCCTTTTAGTCCTCTCCCACCTACTATACCACCATCCTAGTGACGTGTCTTAATTTACTTTCCATCATCCTTAAATATACCGTATATATATACAGTATATTTAAAGATCATATCTGTCCTACCTTCCTTTAATATTCCTTCCCTGCCCCTTTTCATTCCATCTCTCTTAACCCCCCCCCCATCCCTACACCCGCCAGGTCAACAGGACAACAAAAACACGTTCCATTAGGGGCCAGAAACTTGTTTGTGTACCTTCACTTTATTACAGAATTATAATTACCTTTGATGGTGTTATTGGAGGGTGAGGGTAATGTGATTGGGCTATGTCTGTCAGTGTGTCATGCAGTGAACCAGGTGCTGTTGTATTGTGTACCTCAGTCAGGTTATTTATCAGTAAGTCAGTCGACACTTGACTGATATGCGTATAGAAAAACCTTGTTATTTTTTTATACTGGACATTTTTAAATAAATGTATTGTTTAATATTAACATGAGCAGTGCACACATCAGGACGTACAGGAGGTCAGGACTCATTAAATATTCAGACAAGGGTTATACGAGCGAGCGTGAGTCCATTAACAACAAGCAAGAATGTAAACATAAGACACGCACTCCACATACATGGGGCCTCCCTTGTCCCAGAGGCGTCTTGTACCGAGGAAGCGTAAGACTGGTCACGCGGGCCTTAAACCATGGCTTAGTTTGGGCCACACGGGAACACCAACGGCTTGATCATTGGTTTTAAATATAAATTGTTGCCTGTGTGTTTCAAGAGTTAATCATCTATAAATCTATCAAGTATGAATATATTTTAATCATCACCCAGTGTCAGTTCACTGCTGAAACAAGGCTTCTTCATCATCCCCTCCCAAAGAGAATCCTAAACTACATAATGTCTTTTATCCATTGGCCATTTTCGTAGGATCCAGCAGTCGCAGATCTTCTTAGTTTACTGTTGATTATGTAAGATAATCTCAGTTCCTACCCGCACATGGCCTTACAGTAGTAACGTATTGTACTTCAGTTTTACATGTCATAGATTCGCTTCTGTTCCCTGGCTCTCTATGTTATACCACCTACATCTTCTCATGCATTTTTGAGTAGCTTGGAGTTTCTATGTAATGTTTGCTTTTACACACACATTTCACATTCATATTTCAACACTGGAAGTAGGAGACACCTGGCATATACTTTGTACATGCGTGTTGCTTCTGAATAAATGACTTAAGTCTTCCAAAGGATTTCCATTATATTTTGACTTCTTTCCACTCTACTACACTTCTTTATGTAACTCAGTTTACTTTGGCTTTTTCTTGCATATAAATGATTGAATTCTATGGAAGGGAATATGTGTAGTATTCATTATTTTTTTGTCTTTACCAACATATTAAAGAACATTTGGTTGTGTTCATTTTCACTCGTTCCTGTTTGCTTGCATCGACCAACTCCTGTGTTTGCCTTCACACACACACACACACACACACACACATGGTCAGTTCCCTAGCTCTTTAAAGCATATATAACAAACACTGAACTTGCCCCATCAAAACACCCCAAACACTCTCCCATGAACCCAAGGTATGAGGCATTGCATTTCTAGAATATTTCCAGGTCAATTTGCAATTAAAATTATTTACTAGTCTTTAATTAATCCTCAGCCCTTCCCGCTCTCTCGGTTGAATGAAAGCGAGTTTAGAGTCTTTGTTGGTATTTTTATAAATGAATTACAGAATACATAACAGGTAAAAGGTTAGGCTTCTTGGTCTGTCGTTGCGTCGTGTATATCAAGACAAATATGACCATAACATTATTCTAACTTTCTGGTAATTTATTTCGTCATGTAAGAACGCCTACTATGCTTATCGTTCCTCTCTCAGCATGTACAGCCTCCCGAAATATCCGAGAAGTTTTCAGAAACCATAGGAAAGCCAACGATTATACCGTGCCTCACCCTAGCTCCCCCCTGACCCTTAGTCTATCACAGGTAAACCACAATTTGCTCTTACTTATTACCCCTGACGGCAGACCACCAGGTGTTATATGTGGGCGTAAATATACCACCTGCTACTTATACTTTCTTTATGTCATTTATACTTAGATTCAGCCCTTTCATTATAAGACAATGTATAAATGTGTCTATTAATGTTATTTATGTCCTTTCTCCTTCCTTTCATTATAAAGTTAAATATGAATCCTCGTCTTTATCATTTTTTTACATAATTTTTTTTTTTTATTGGGCACTCCCCTACATCCTTGTGTAAGGTGAAGCGCAGAAGCGTTTACAGCGCCCAACAGGGAAGCATGCTAAGTTCATGCTTGCCTTTATGTCTCATGAGTTAAGGGCGTAGAAGTCTGACGAGTCAAGGGCGTAGAAGCCTAAAGAGTCAATGGTTTATGTCAAGTTATTGGAAGCTCCAACAACTTGTCCCTGAATACGAATTCGCAACTTTCGACTTACAACAGGTACCTACTTACTGCTAGGTGAACAGGGACGAAGGGGACTAGGAAGAGTGTCCAAACAACTTCCGCCGGCCCGGGAATCGAACCCGTGACATCTTGCTTGCGAGGCAAGAACGGTACCGCTCTACCACCAGCTCCCCTTTTTACATAATGAATTTGAGTTGTTGCTTAAATCTCTCTCTCTCTCTCTCTCCTCCAAATGCACTCACGCACACTTATTGTTTATTTCTGTCTCGCAATATGTCCCACCTCCGGACCACATCCTAGACCGCTGTCACTGCCTTCACACTTCCCACACCTTTCCCACGTCCACTGCTCACACTTCTCTTTTTCATCACCACGACACACACACACATCCATGCTAGACCTTACCTCTGAGTTATACATATATTAACAATGGTTGGTAGAGGAGAGGTCTATATATATGAGGTTGACTCCCAGTATGACTTTATCTTCACCACAACA
>NW_024741942.1:10000-18740 GCF_018991925.1 Homarus americanus | reverse complement strand
TCAGTATGCTTCGTTCAGTTACGTATTGCTAAGTACACCTGAAGAATAACTGATATATTTCACCTTATATTTAACCACCTTAATGCTAATCTAACCTAATTTAACCTAACCTAACCTAACTAACCTAACCTAACCTAACCTAACGACACAGAGATATAATTAACTAAATGGACTATTGTTTACATAGGGGGTTGACCCAGGACCCTTAAGGAAGATGGAGTCACAATGGGTGGTAATGGGTGGTGAAAGGTGGTGATGGCTGAGTGAACTGTATCTAAGGTATGGGCGGCGAAGAACAAGGCAGTCACAAGTTTTAATAAATTGTTCTTGAGGCGTCATGACGTTGTTATCAAAAGCGATGTTTACACAGTACTTGGAATTTGATATATCATACAAGGATATGTTTTACCTCCACACAACTACTTAATCATAACACAATCCATCCACTCCTAATCCACCAACTAACTCACCCTTAAACCTACCTCCCTAACCCAGCTTCTAAACTCACTCTAATCTCACCCTCAAACCCACCAAACCCTAACCACCCACTCCTAACACACTCTAAACCCACCCTAAACCATCTCAAACCCACTCCCTAACCCATCCCTAATCAACCCACCTCACTAACCCACCACCCCACCCACCCTATCCTGTGAGTGAGGCAGCCAAGACATTGTTTATGTTAGCGACTCTCTTACGTTGAAGTGTTCCTAAGATAGTATTCTGTCACCTTCTCTGTTTAACCAATTACCCTTAAAATTATGATCAAAATTGATTTATTTATTTTCATTGATGTTTAAATATAGGATATCTGTAGGAGTGGAAGAAGGATATTTGTTATTAATATCCTATGTTAGCTGGTTGACTGGAATGCCAAGAAGGATGGCGCCAGGATGAGGCTTTTAGTGATCACGGGTTATTGTCAGGCTGATGGCAGAGGTCAGGAAGAATGGTTAGCAGTGATGCTCTTGACTGACTCACTGATAATGTGGACTGTCTCCTCTCCACCCGCCCTCTCTCCACCCCGCCACCACCCACCCCGTCACCACTCATGCACCCACCCCGTCACCATCCACCCCGCCACCCATCACCCTGTCACCATCCTTCATCGCCCACACCACCCCCGTCAACACCTGGAGTACTTGGACGCCATGTACACATACCCTCAAGTCCTTCCCACCTTCACGCCCTTGACCACACCCTCACACCATATTCATGCTCTCACGCCCATATCCACCCTCACCCATATCCACACCCTCACGCCCATATCCACCTCACGCCCATATCCACCCCACACCCGTATTTACCCTCACGCCCATATCTACACCCTCGCCCTTATCCACCCTCACATATCCACACCCTCACGCCCATATCCACCCTCTCACGTATTCACACCTTCAGGCCAATATCACACCCACACTACCCACGCACCCTCACATATCTGCACCCTCACGCCCATATCCACACCCAGACACACAGCCAGAACTATCAACAACACACCGACACTCTCATGTTATCGTAAGATTACACGCCCACATAGACACACATAGGCTATTATTCATTGTTCACACCCACCACCACCACCTCCCTTGCCCATATACAGGAACACACACACACACACACACACACACACACACACCACACACACCACACACACACACACACACACACACACACACACACACACACACACACACACACACACACACACACACACACACACACACACACACACACACACACACACACACACACACACACACACATATATCATTACTAGTGTTTCTCACGGCTAGGTCTATGACGTCACGATAGGTCACCCTCTCCCCTATTGTGTTGGGTGACGTGTGTGTGTGTATGTATGTGTGTATTACTAGTCATAATGCCACTCACCTGTCATAATTAGTGCCATCTACCAGTCATAATTAGTGCCACTCACCTATCATAATGAATGGCACTCAAACATTCTAATAACAAATAACTAAGGCTCTCTCTCTCTCTCTCTCTCTCTCTCTCTCTCTCTCCTCTCTCTCTCTCTCTCTCTCTCTCTCACCTGGTAATGCATCACTGAGCCGAGATATAATGCCTCGTTACAGCAGCGTCCCAATGTTGATACTTACGACACGTCCCCCTCCCTGTAACCTCGCACGTCAGCTAGGTAGGGAGGTCACCCATGGAGGAGGTCAAGCCAGGTCATGTGTCTTGATTAGTTTAGATGAAAGACTGTTCAGGTTGGTCTTATATATTTCTTGTTCTTTTTGTGTTCTTGTTCTTCTTCTTCTTATTGTTCTCCTCCTCCCTCCTCCTCCTCCTCCTCCTCCTCCCTCTTCTTCTTCTTACTGTTGGTCTCTTTCTGTTACGTATTATTTTGTTTTGTATTTATTTGGTGTGTGTGTGTGTGTGTGTGTGTGTGTGTGTGTGTGTGTGTGTGTGTGTGTGTGTGTGTGTGTGTACAACCCTCCATCACTGACCATATTAGGCCTTATAGTATAACACCTGACCTCTGATCCTCCTACCAGGGGTCACGGCGTTCATGTGGGGGTCAGGAGGGGTCAGGTGGACAGAGGTGAGTCAAGCGCCACTAAGATCCTCTGATAACTTGGGTATAGTGCCATCGAGAGCCATAAACCTAGGAATAGTGCCACTCTTTTGTTGTGTGTGTGTGTGTGTGTGTGTGTGTGTGTGTGTGTGTGTGTGTTAAGTTAGACAAATTTAGATTTAGGCGTGAGATAGAGTACTATGGTTGGGAAACAGAGTAGTGGACAGAGTGGAACAAGTTGCAGACATCATCATTAACTCGAATACCTCTGGATAACTTCAAACTATAGGCTGGATGGATATATGAGCAATAGGGTTGGGTGTAAATGGGACTGCCCAGTATGGCCCGCTGCAGTTTCCTCCATTCTTGTGTTTCTCTCTCTCTCTCTCTCTCTCTCTCTCTCTCTCTCTCTCTCTCTCTCTCTCTCTCTCTCTCTCTCTCTCTCTCTCTCCTTGCCATTTAAACCTACCCTCTCACAACACAACACAACACTGTTTCACCTCCCATCGTTTGACGTAGAAAATGAGCACACTGACACACGATGCTAGAGTGATATGTGAAGAGTGTTGTGTGAGAGAGAGAGAGGACAAAAATAGAACGAACAATTGGTTATCTTGTGTATTTGAGAGAAAGACAGAGAGGGGGAGAGGAGGTCATTTAACCTTAAGAATGCCGTGACGTTAGAGAGAGAAAGAAGAAGAGGGGACAAATCTACACTCTTGAGGAACGCTGTGACGTCATTCTTGTATACCAGACATCTCTTCTTCCTCCTGAATCTCCGATGTAAACAAAGTCAAAATTCCTTTAGTCAACAATACACCCACCATCAGCCTTAAGGACCTTGTGAGCTCTCTAGTACTTGATCTCCTGAAGGTGTGGGTGCTGGTGGTGGAGTGGGGGAGGGAGGGGGAGGGGAGGGAGGGCTATTATGTAGTGTGTTGTTATAGAAGAGGGAAAAACAGATGATCTTCTTTCTTCTTCTTCTTCTTCCTCTTCTTCTTCTTCTTCTTCTTCTTCTTCCTCTTCTTCTTCTTCTTCTTCGTCTTCATCTTCGTCTTTGTCTTCTTCTTCTTCTTCTTCTTCTTCTTCTTCTTCTTCTTCTTCTTCTTCTTCTTCTTCTTCTTCTTCTCTTCTTCTTCTTCTTCTTCTTCCTCTTCTTCTTCTTCTTCTTCTTCCTCTTCTTCTTCTTCTTCGTCTTCGTCTTCGTCTTTGTCTTCTTCTTCTTCTTCTTCCTTCTTCTTCTTTCTTCTTCTTCTTCCCTATTTCCTCTTCTTCTTCTTCTTCTTCCCTTCTTCCTCCTCCTTCTCCTCCTCCTCCCTCTTCCTCCTCTTTCTTCCTCTTCCTCCTCCTCTTCCTCCCTCTTTTCCCCTCCTTCTTCCTCTTCCTCCTCCTTCTCCTCCTCCTCCCTCTTCCTCCCCTCCTTCTTATACTTTACTATAATTATCAACATCTTAATTATCTCATTACATTATAACACAAAACATTAAGATAACTGGTTAATAATTACGTCAAGGTGTCAGGTGAGAGAGTGTCCGGTGAAAGGTGTAGGTATGTCAGGTGAGAGTGTCAGGTGAGAGAGTGTCCAGGTGAAGAGTGTCAGGTGAGTGTGTCAGGTGAGAGAGTGTCAGGTGAGAGAGTGTCCAGGTGAGAGTGTCAGGTGAGAGAGTGTCAGGTGAGAGTGTCCAGGTGAGAGAGTGTCAGGTGAGAGAGTGTCAGGTGAGTGTGTCCAGGTGAGAGTGTCAGGGTGAGAGGTGTCCAGGTGAGAGAGTGTCAGGTGAGAGAGTGTCCAGGTGGGGAAGTGTTCAGGTGAGAGTGTCCAGGTGAGAGGTGTCCAGGTGAAGAGTGTCCAGGTGAAAGAGTGTACAGGTGAAGAGTGTCCAGGTGAGAGAGTGTCCAGGTGAGAGAGTGTCAGGTGAGAGAGTGTCCAGGTGAAGGTGTCCAGGTGGAGAGGTGTCCAGGTGAGAGGTGTCAGGGAGAGAGTGTCAGGTGAGAGTGTCCAGGTGAGAGTGTCAGGTGGAGAGTGTCAGGTGAAGGTGTCAGGTAGAGTGTCAGGTGAGGAGTGTCCAGGTGAGAGAGTGTCAGGTGAGAGAGTGTCAGGTGAGAGAGGTGTCCAGGTGGAGAGGTGTCAGGTGAGAGGTGTCAGGTGGGAGGTGTCAGGTGAGAGAGTGTCAGGTGAGGAGGTGTCAGGTGGGAGGTGTCAGGTGAGAGTGTCAGGTGAGGAGAGTCCCAGGTGAGAGGGTGTCAGGTGAGAGAGTGTCAGGTGAGAGTGTCAGGTGAGGTGTGTCCAGGTGGAGAGTGTCAGGTGGGGAGTGTCAGGTGAGGTGTGTCAGGTGAGAGAGTGTCAGGTGAGAGAGTGTCAGGTGAGAGGTGTCAGGTGGGTGTGTCAGGTGAGAGTGTCAGGTGGGGAGAGTGTCCAGGTGAGAGGTGTCAGGTGGGTGTGTCCAGGTGAGAGGAGTGTCCAGGTGAGGAGAGTGTCCAGGTGAGAGAGTGTCAGGTGAGAGAGGTGTCAGGTGAGAGAGTGTCCAGGTGAGAGAGTGTCCAGGTGAGAGAGTGTCAGGTGGAGAGTGTCAGGTGAGAGTGTCCAGGTGAGAGGTGTCAGGTGGAGAGGTGTCAGGTGGGAGAGTGTCCAGGTGAGGAGGTGTCCAGGTGAGGGAGTGTCAGGTGAGAGTGTCAGGTGAGAGAGTGTCCAGGTGAAGAGTGTCAGGTGAGAGGTGTCAGGTGAGGAGTGTCAGGTGAGAGGTGTCAGGTGAGAGGTGTCCAGGTGGGAGAGTGTCCAGGGTGGGGAGGTGTCAGGTGGGAGTGTCCAGGTGAGAGAGTGTCCAGGTGAGGGAGAGTGTCAGGTGGGAGAGTGTCCAGGTGAGAGAGTGTCCAGGTGGAGAGTGTCCAGGTGAGAGTGTCCAGGTGAGAGTGTCCAGGTGAGAGAGTGTCCAGGTGAGAGAGTGTCCAGGTGAGAGAGTGTCCAGGAGGAGAGAGTGTCCAGGTGAAAGAGTGTCCAGGTGGAAGAGTGTCAGGTGAGAGAGGTCCAGGTGGAGAGAGTGTCCAGGTGAGAGAGTGTCCAGGTGAGAGAGTGTCCAGGTGAGAGAGTGTTCAGGTGAGAGAGTGTCCAGGAGAGAGTGTCCAGGTGAGAGAGTGTCCAGGTGGAGAGAGTGGTCCAGGTGAGAGAGAGTGTCCAGGTGAGAGAGTGTCCAGGTGGAGAGAGTGTCCAGGGTGAGAGTGTGTCCAGGTGGGAGAGAGTGTCCAGGTGAGAGAGTGTCCAGGAGAGAGTGTCCAGGTGAGAGAGTGTCCAGGTGAGAGAGTGTCAGGTGGAGAGAGTGTCCAGGTGAGAGAGTGTCCAGGTGAGAGAGTGTCAGGTGAGAGAGAGGTCAGGTGAAAGAGTGTCCAGGGGAGAGTGTCCAGGTGAGAGTGTCGGAGGTGAGAGAGTGTCCAGGTGGGAGAGTGTGTCCAGGTGGAGAGTGTCCAGGTGAGAGAGTGCCAGGTGAGAGAGTGTCCAGGTGAGAGAGTGTCCAGGAGAGAGTGTCCAGGTGAGAGAGTGTCCAGGTGAGAGAGTGTCCAGGTGAGAGAGTGTCCAGGTGAGAGAGGTCAGGTGAGAGTGTCCAGGTGAGAGAGTGTCCAGGTGAGAGAGTGTCCAGGTGAGAGAGTGTCCAGGTGAGAGGTGTCCAGGTGAGAGGTGTCCAGGTGAGAGAGTGGTCCAGGTGAGAGAGTGTCCAGGTGAGAGAGTGTCCAGTGAGAGGTGTCCAGGAGAGAGTGTCCAGGTGGAGAGTGTCCAGGTGAGAGAGTGTCCAGGTGAGAGTGTGTCCAGGTGAGAGAGTGTCCAGGTGAGAGAGTGTCCAGGTGAGAGAGTGTCCAGGTGAGAGAGTGTCAGGAGAGTGTGTCCAGGTGAGAGAGTGTCCAGGAGAGTGTGTCCAGGTGAGAGAGTGTCCAGGTGAGAGTGTCCAGGTGGAGAGAGTGTCCAGGTGAGAGGTGTCCAGGTGAGAGAGAGTGTCTGTGAGAGAGTGTCCAGGTGAGAGAGTGTCCAGGTGAGAGAGTGTCCAGGTGAGAGAGTGTCCAGGTGAGGAGTGCCAGGTGAGAGAGTGTCCAGGTGAGAGTGTTCAGGTGAGAGAGTGTCAGGAGAGAGAGTGTCCAGGTGAGAGAGTGTCCAGGTGAGAGAGTGTCCAGGTGAGAGTGTGTCCAGGTGAGAGTGTGTCCAGGTGAGAGAGTGTCCAGGTGAGAGAGTGTCCAGGTGAGAGAGTGTCCAGGTGAGAGTGTCCAGGTGAGAGTGTCCAGGTGAGAGTGTGTCCAGGTGAGAGAGTGTCCAGGTGAGAGAGTGTCCAGGTGAGAGTGTGTCCAGGGGAGAGAGTGTCCAGGTGAGAGAGTGTCCAGGTGAGAGAGTGTCCAGGTGAGAGAGTGTCAGGTGAGAGAGTGTCCAGGTGAGAAGAGTGTCCAGGTGAGAGAGTGTCCAGGTGAGAGAGTGTCCAGGTGAGAGAGTGTAGGTGGAGAGTGTCCAGGTAGAGTGTCCAGGTGAGAGAGTGTCAGGTGAGAGTGTCAGGTGAGAGAGTGTCAGGTGAGAGTGTCCGTAGGGTGTCCAGGTGAGAGTGTCCAGGTGAGAGAGTGTCCAGGTGAGAGTGTCAGGTGAGAGAGTGTCAGGTGAGAGAGTGTCAGGTGGTGTCCAGGTGAGGTGTCAGGTGAGAGAGTGTCCAGGTGAGAGAGTGTCAGGTGAGAGAGTGTCAGGTGAGTGTCAGGTGAGAGAGTGTCAGGTGAGGAGTGTCAGGTGAGGTGTCCAGGTGAGAGTGTGTCCAGGTGAGAGAGTGTAGGTGAGAGAGAGTGTCCAGGTGAGAGAGTGTCCAGGTGAGGAAAACCATTGTTAGTTTACCTCGTCGTAGAGAATAAGTGAAAGGTGAGTTTACGCCTGGGTATTGAGCTGGGGCCCACACCTACACACACACACACACACACACTCCTACACACACACACCACACTCCTACACACCTGTCATCTACTATTACCATGACCTCCCTCCCTCCTCCTCCTCCTCCTCCTCCTCCTCCTCCTCCTCCTCCCTCCTCCTCCCTCCCTCTCCTCCTCCTCCTCCCTCCTCCTCCTCTTTCTCTTAGGTCCTGCGTTTAAGTCTTCTTCTTCCTCCCCCTCCTCCTTTCCTTCTTTCTCTCCATCATTCTCTCCCCCTCCCCTCCCCCTCCCCCTCCCTCCACCAGCCAAGTGTGCAAGGGGACCGGTGGGACTCGATGACGTCCACAGGACCTTCCTTTCAGTGTGACGTCATAGAAGTTCCACAAATTATGATTCTTTGTTTTAAAGCAGTGGCCTCAGCTCTCGCGTGGGGGGTGAGAGGTGAGAGAGTAGAGAAAGAAGGGAGAGAGGAGGAAGATGGGAGAGAAAAATGTGGAGGAGGGAGAGAGGGAAGGAAGGGGGAAGGGGGGAAGAGGGGTGGGGGCTAGGAACAATTACCCCCTCCTCTCTTACTCTATTAATAAACCTAACACAAGGACAACAATCACACACAGACCACACACACAGTTCTCTCAGTAATGTTTAATTGCTATATACTGTTCAGCTATAATTAGACTGCTCAGTATGATCTTCTTCCTATTTCTTCTTCTTCTTCTTCTTCTTCTTCATACTCTACTTCTTCTATTTATTCTTTATTTATTTCTTTATTTAATATTTATTTATTTAACTATTATTTCTTCTTCTTCTTTATTTATTTTTATTTATTTATTTATTCTTATTTATTTATTTATTTATTTATTCTTATTTTATTTCATTTATTATTTCATCTTATTTATTTATTTATTTATTTACTTCTTATTTATTTATTCATCTATTTAACTCTTTCTTCTTTTACTTCTTCTTATTCTTCTTCTTTTATTTTTCTATTTTCTTTAATATTTATTTATTCTTCTTTTTATTTTATTTAACTTCTTATTTATTTCTTTTTTTCTTCTTTTCTTTATTTTCTTTTCATCTCTTCTTTCTTCTTCTTCTTCTTCTTCGTATTTCCTCTTTGTTCTTGTTTTTTTCTTTTGTTGTTGTTGTTCTTATCCTTCAGTGATAAGTTGAATCTATCTATCTATCTATCTCTATCTATCTATCTATCTATCTCTATCTATCTATCTATCTATCTATCTATCTATCTATCTATCTCTATCTATCTATCTATCTATCTCTATATCTATCTATCTATCTTTATCTCTATCTATCTATCTC
>NW_024741942.1:0-2500 GCF_018991925.1 Homarus americanus | reverse complement strand
TTGCTGCCTAGCTCGCTCACGTGTCAACCGGAGTGTGGTTTGGAGGAGTGTGGTTATGGTGTGTGTGTGTGTGTGTGTGTGTGTGTGTGTGTGTGTGTGTGCGTGTAGGTGTGTGTGTGTGTGTGTGTGTGTGTGTGTGTGTGCGTGTAGGTGTGTGTGTGTGTGTGTGTGTAGGTGGTTGTGTTTGGTTTGCTGGGGTGATAGTGGTGATTGTGTAGTAGTGTTAGTAGTAGTGGTAGTTGTTGTTGTTGTGATAGTGGTTGTTGATCTGACTGTTATTGTGTGTCAGAGAACCTGTTTTATCTCTCTCTCTCTCTCTCTCTCTCTCTCTCTCTCTCTCTCTCTCTCTCTCTTCACCTGTGCGTAGGTAACTAACAGGTAAACGTCAGATAATTAAAGGGATGATAACCTGTGGAGAGTAAAAAAGAGAGGTGACGTAAGAGAGAGAGACAGAGAGAGAGAGAGAGATTTCTAAGTCATGGCTAAGATTATTAACCAACTTAACCTCTATCCCGCCCCCTCCCACCCCCCACCCTCCCCCACACCCCACCCCCACCCACCCCACACCCCACCCACTCCCACCCACCCACCCCCACACCCCCACCCACCCCCACACCCCCACCCACACTCCCACCCACACCCCACCCACTCCCACTCCCACACTCCCCCATCCTCACAGTATCATTTCGTAGCATATTTTATTTATGTCTTTTCACCTTCTCCTCCTCCTCCACCCTCTGCCCCCCCCCACCCCTCTGCCGCCCACCCTCTGCCCCCCACCCTGCCGCCCACCCACCCTCTGCTGCCCCCACCCTCTGCCGCCCCCCACCCTCTGCCGCCCACCCCTGCCCCACCCTCTGCCGCCCACCCTCTGCCCCCACCCTCTGCCCCCACCCCTCTGCCGCCCACCCTCTGCCGCCCACCTCTGCCACCCACCCTTTGCCGCCCACCTCTGCCGCCCACCTCTGCCGGCCACCCTGCCGCCCACTCACTTCCAGCTTGACCTAACCTAACTCACCTCGCTGTTGCCTCCACCCTTCACTGTGCTGAGAGAGAGAGAGAGAAAAAAAAAACTACCTGTACCTTTGTCCAGTAGTCAATATATATACCGAGATAGTACCGGGGTCATGACATCAGGTACCGTAGTGACTGGTCAGGTACCGGTAGTGGAAGGAGCCAACCTGTACCTGGTACTGGCCTTGATACCGGTAGGGAGGGAGGGAGAGAGGGAGGGAGGGAGGGAGGGAGGGGCGGAAGGAGGGAGGGAGTAAGAGTGGCAGTGTGAGAGGTTATGAGAGGAAGCGTAAGAGAGAAGAGGAAGGAAACGAGGAAGGAGGTAGGGAAGGAAGGAGAGAGAGAGAGAGAGAGCTGCAACCTGGAATGCCAAACCTAGCTCCCACCCAGACACCTGGCGCCAATCACCACCTGTGCTCACCTGCCTTACTTCACCTCACCTCACTAGTAGAAAACAAAACTCATTCCTGACACACCTGATACCTCCTGACAACCTCCTGACATCCTCCTGATAACCTCCTGACATCCTCCTGACACCCACATGACCGCCTGACCCGGGAAAATGACCCAAACGCTAGGGAATGACAACAGGTGATCAGTTGGAATTAATTACATTTCCAGGTACTGACTGGCGCCAGGTGAGTTTAGCACTGTCTTATAGCGAAGGCTGGGGACTATTGGCCTGACAACCTTGGCTGACACTCTAGGCTTGATAACATTAGCTGACAGTTTACTTTACGTCAGCTTTCAACGCCACTTTGACAGTACTCTATTGTGACGTAGACGCTTTTGTATGGTAAGTTAATGGCGGCTGATGGACCTGTTACCCCAACACGGTTTAGAGACGGACCCAGTGACCTTCAGGTGTGTGGAGTGCCCTTCAGGTGTCTCCATGGGGTGTGGAGTGGCCTTCAGGTGTGTGGAGTGCCCTTCAGGTGTCTCCATGGGGTGTGGAGTGGCCTTCAGGTGTGTCCATGGGGTGTGGAGTGGCCTTCAGGTGTGTCCATGGGGTGTGGAGTGGCCTTCAGGTGTGCCTAGGTGGTGTGGAGTGTCCTTCAGGTGTGTCCATGGGGTGTGGAGTGGCCTTCAGGTGTGTGGAGTGTCCTTCAGGTGTGTCCAGGTGGTGTGGAGTGATCTTCAGGTGTATCCAGGTGGTGTGGAGTGATTTTCAGGTGTATCCAGGTGGTGTGGAGTGATTTTCAGGTGTGTCCAGGTGGTGTGGAGTGACCTTGAAGAGTATACACAGAACCTGGCGAGGACAAAGAGAATGGTACCTGTTGACCCCAACACCTAACTAAAGGGTGCCTCATAGTCTCTCTCTCTCTCTCTCTCTCTCTCTCCTCTCTCTCTCTCTCTCTCTCTCTCTCTCTCTCTAAAGTCATATGAAATTGGCTTCACACACCTGTCAACACCTTTAGACATGTGTACTTGTCTTAAATCTGTTCACACACACACACACACACCTTAAACCTTGAAACAGGTGTGG
>NW_024741941.1:0-10504 GCF_018991925.1 Homarus americanus | reverse complement strand
CTGAGGTGTACCTGGGAGTGTCTGAGGTGTACCTGGGAGTGTCAGAGAAGTACCAGGGAGTGTCACAGGAGTACCTGGGAGTGTGAGAGGAGTACCTGGGAGTGTGAGAGGTGTACCTGCGAGTGTCTGAGGTGTACCTGGGAGTGTCCGAGGTGTACGTGGTTTGTCTGAGGTGTACCTAGGAGTGTCTGAGGTGTACCTGGGAGTGTCAGGGGAGAACCAGGAGTGAAAGAGGTGTACCTGGGAGTGTCAGAGTTGTACCATGGAGTGTCAGAGGTGTAACTGGGAATGTCAGAGGTGTACCAGGGAGTGTCAGTGGAGTACCTGGGAGTCTCAAAGGTGTACCTGGGAGTATCGGAGGTGTACCTGGGAATATAGGAGGTGTACCTGGGACTATCGGAGGTGTACCTGGGAGTGTCACAGGTGTACCTGGGAGTGTCCTAGCCCGGTGTGCACCTAGGAGTGTCAGAGGTGTGCCTGGAGTGTCTGAAGTGTGCCTGGGAGTGTCTGGGGTGTACCTGGGAGTGTCTGGGGTGTGCCTGGGGAGTGTCTGAGGTGTGCCTGGGGTGTCAGAGGTGTGCCTGGAGTCAGGGGTGTGCAGGGAGTGTCAGTGGAATGCCTGAGTATGAGGTGTGCCTGGAGTGTCAGGAGGTGAACATGGGTGTCAGAGGTGTGCCTGGGGAGTGTAAGAGGTGTGCACAGAGGTGTGTGAGGGTGTGTCTGGGGAGGTCTGGAGGTGTACCTGGGGAGTGTCAGAGGAGTACCAGGGAGTGTCCACCAAGAAGAGTGCAGCCAGGTGTGGGAGGTGTGCCTGAGTGTGAGAGGTGTGCTGGGGGTGTCTGAGGGTACCTGGGGTGTCAGGTGTGTAAAGGGAGTGTCTGAGGTGTACCTGGGAGTGTCTGAGGTGTATCTGGGAGTGTCAGAGAAGTACCAGGGAGTGTCACAGGAGTACCTGGGAGTGTGAGAGGAGTACCTGGGAGTGTGAGAGGTGTACCTGCGAGTGTCAGAGGTGTACCTGGGAGTGTAAGGGGTGTACCTAGGAGTATCGGAGGTTTACCTGGGAGTGTCGGAGTTGTACCTGGGAATATCGGAGGTGTACCAGGGAGAGTCAGAGGTGTACCTGGGAAACTCAGAGGTGAACCAGGGAGTGTCAGAGGAGTACAAGGGGAGTGTCAGAGGTGTGCCTGGGAGTGTCAGAGGTGTGCCTGGGGAGTGTCTGGGGTGTGCCTGGGTGTCAGGGGTTGTGCCAGGGGAGTGTCAGTGTGGTGTACCAGGGGAGTGTCAGAGTGTGCATGGAGTGTCAGGGTGTGCCTGGCAGTGTCATGGTGTGCCTGGGAGTGTCAGAGGTGTGCAGGAGTGTCAGCGGTGTGCCTAGGAGTGTCAGAGGTGTGCCTGGGAGTGTCTAAATTGTACCTGGGGGTGTCTGGGAGGTGTACCCTGGGGAGTGTCTGGGTGTGCAGTGTGGTGGATGTAATCTAGACAAGGTTCTTGAAACTCCAGGGCACGAGCAGTAGATATATTCAACAAGTGGTACAAGACTTGGCGTGATAGCCAACCGGTACAGGAACAGGAGTCCAGCACAAGGAACTCCTCGTCGTAGGCAGGCCGAAGCCGATCTGAGGGAAATTAGCTAGCTAGGCAAGGAGAGTTGCTAGACATTACTAGGACAATAAATGAGGTCTTCTAATTACTCGACTAGCGCGGTACAGACATAGTACATCGGGACATAGTAAATGGACATAGGCATTAGACATAAGCATAGATATCAGACATGCTATAATAATATGTAGTAATACAGACATGTGAATAAATGGTACAATGAATGGTAACAAGAGTCCTGGCGTCAGGCGTGTTCACATATCTTGGTATGTACATATCTATACACCTCCCTCCCCCTTTACGCTCGTAGTGCAATCTCGAGCGGCTACGGACTCTTTTTCCATGAGTCGGGGGGAGCGGCGAGGGACAATGGGAGGATCAACTGACGACCTTCGTTCCTGGTCTGGGCAAGGGGACACAGGGGACGGGGAGGAAGGTTCGTCACTAGAGGATGGCACTGGGCGGAGGTGGCGTCTGTTTCGCCACCACACACGACCACTGGGGAGGCGGACTTGGTACGAACGAGGCTCGCCACGGCCCATGACGACCCCGACCTTGTCCCAGCGGTGTGACGTCGGGTCCTGGATTCGTACTTGCTGGCCGACGGTCAACCTGGGAAGGGGGCGGGCGTGGGCGTCATAGTGGCTTGTCACTTGGGCCATCCGGGCAGCCTCACGGCGGTCACACTCGTCCGCCTTGATCTGCCATTCATCTAAGAAGGACTGGGGGTGGGCAGGCACACAAGTACGAAGGGGGCGGCCATACAACACCTGGGCAGGAGAGCGTCCGGCAGGGGTAGGGGTGTTACGGAGTTCCAGTAGGCCCCTGTCGAACTCCTCGCAGTCCAGGTTCCCCGTCGGTGCTGTCTTGAGGATGAGGTATTTTACGGACTTTACCGCTGCCTCGGCGTGGCCATTCGCCTGCGGGTAATGAGGGGAGGTGACGATGTGGTGGACGCCCCAGCGTTCGGCGAAGCTCTTGAACTCGTGGCTATTGAACGGGGGCCCACCGTCGGTTCGGAGGCGGAGAGGCACTCCGACTTCCCGGAAGAAGCAACAAAACATCCGGATGACCCTGGAAGAGGTGGTGTCCCGACCACAGGGAACTACCACGGGCCATCCAGAGAGCCTGTCGGCGACCACCAGGAAAGACTTTCCGGCCACATTAAAGAAGTCGGCGGACACGGACTCAAAGGGCCGCTTTGGGAGGTCATTGCACAGGTACGGCTCTTGTTGCTGGCTGGGCTGGAGTTGCTGGCAAGGCTCACAGGCCTCAACCGTGCTCTTAATATCGGCGTCAATACCAGGCCAGAAGACGGTCTGACGGGCTCTGCGCCTGGTGGCTTCAACGCCGCGGTGGCTGTCATGGAGGCGGGATAAGGTGCGCCGGCGGAGGGCAGCGGGAACGACGATCCTGGGGCTGTACAACACCAGCTCTCCGTCCGCATAGAGGCTATCCCTTAGCTTCCAGAAGGGGAGGGCGGAGGCGTGAATGTCGTAGCGGTTGGTGGGGAATCCAGCGGAGACGTAGTCGAGGAGTTGGACGTATGCCGGGTCTTGAGCGGCGGCGATGCGAAGCTCCTGGAGAGTCCTATCGTCTTCGATGGAGGGCGTCGTCGTCGTCTTGTCAGCAAGAGAAGTGGCTGTGTGTGTCACTAAAGACCGAACGTGAGCAGCGGCCGTGGTACAGTCGACTTCATCTTCAGGTGTGGGGCGACTAACAGGGGCTCGGGAGAGGGCGTCTGGTATGCACAGAAGCTTCCCGGCGCGCCACACAGCTGTAAAGACGTAAGGGGCGGTCTTCTCTTTGAGACGTTGGAGGCGAGGATTTTCGATGGCGTCCAACGTGTAGTGATTAAGAATGGGTATGAGCGGGCGATGGTCCGTCATGAGGGTGAAATGCCCAAGGCCGAACAGGTAAAGGCGGCACTTGGCCATAGCCCAGGCGACTGCCAGCATCTCTAGTTCAATGGTGGCGTATCTGGTCTCCGTGTCCGTCAAAAACCTGGAGCCACACTGAACTAAGCACAGTCTACCCTGGCCGTGGTCTTGAAGGAGGGCATATCCGAGGCCGTATAGACGGGAGGCGTCGGTCTGGAGGACCACTGGTAAGGACGGGTCGAAGGGTGCCAGGACTGGTGGTGACAGCAACGCCTTCTTAACATTCCTGAACGCTAGGTCGTGGTCAGGAGTCCAGAGGAAAGAGCGCTTGGGGCTCATGAGGGGGCGTAGAGGTTGGGCTGATGTGGCGATTTTAGGGGAGAAGTCGGCCAGCTGATTTACCAGGCCCATAAATGAGCGAAGGTCGGTCAGGTTCGCTGGAGTAGGGAAGTCCCTGATGGCCTTGACCTTCTCCTCATCAGCTGAGATCCCCTCTGGCGAGATGTTGTAGCCGCAGTAGTTAACTTGGGGGGCGGCGACCACAAATTTATCTTTGTTCAGGGTGATACCATGGGCACGACATCTTGTGAGCATCAGATGAACTCGGTTCAAGTGGGCCGGGAGATCATCGTCGAAGAGCAGGATGTCATCTACGACCTTCACGCAGTTGGTGACACCCTGCAGAGCCATATCCCCACGGAGGCAGTACGCATCCCCCGTTGCTGCGAAGCCCATGGGTCCGCGGCAGTGTTGGAAGCGGCCGTAGGGCGTGATGAATGTAGTGAGGTGGCGATCTTCTTCCGCCAGGTCGACTTGCCAGTACCCATGTAGTGCATCCGCCGTGGTAAAGAACTTTGCAGACGGGGTGACGCTGCGGACTGCTTGGATGGGCGTAGGCGATGGATGGGCGGGACGGGAGACCTGCGAGTTGAGATGGGTGAGGTCCACTGTGATGCGAACACCTACAGGCTTGGGTGCCAAGACCATAGGGTGGCACCACTCGGAGGGCTCCTCGCCGGCGTGTCTGATGATCCCCTGCTGCACCAGAGAATCGAGCTCCGCCTTCACCTTGTCCCGTATGGCAAAGGGGATAGGCCTGGGTGTGTGGATGGCGAAAGGCGTCGCGCCAGGCTTGAGGTGGATTCTCATCAGGGGGCCTGTCATCTTCTTGAGCGGCGTCTTCTGGAGGTCGGGCTTGGAGACAAGGACGTCGCTGAACTGACGAAAAAAGAACTCCCGGGCGGCAGCAGGTGTGGTCATGGCTAAAACAGGTATCTCTGCACACCTGTTGAGGTGTGTCACAGCGAGGATGGGCTTTGGGAACTCGGATGAGAAGATGGCCAAGTCCTGACAATGGCCACATGACAAGAGAGGGGTTTGGATGCCCTCATGGACGTGGACTGTGGCAAGGCAAGACTTGGGACCAAGCTGTAGTGTTGCCTTGAAGCATCCCAAAGGTGGAGACATCGGGGACCCGTCCGCTGTGAGCACGTCGTTCATGGCTGTGGGTGACAGGCTACTCCTGGGGATGTTGAGGGCGTCCAGGTGTGTTGGTCCAATCACCGTGATGTCCGCGCCCGTGTCAGGTATCATCAGGAGGTTGGAAGAGTTGGTACCGTAGGACAGACGAACATTGACGGGCTTGGGGGACCTGTCACTCGAGGCATCATCCACGCGTCGGCATCCTTTGTTGTTCTTGGGAGACGGTGGTGTGGACGTTCTGTCGGGCTGTAAAGAGACGTTTTGACCTGGAGATGGAGGCTTCTTGGTGGACCTGCAACACTTGGCGAAGTGTCCTTGCTTGTTGCAAGCGTTGCATGAGGCCTTGTTGGCAGGACATCGAGTTGTGCGGGGCCAATGGCCTTGAAACCCACAGTTTCGACATGTACTATCAGCCGCAGGGCACTTTCCTGGACCATGCTGGCGCTGACAGTTTCTGCAGGATTCGGGAGAAGAAACTGGTGACTGTGACGGGGGCTGTGGAGAGGACGTCGTCTGCATCTGGCGTTGATTCCTCTTGTAGGTGGAGACGGCGTGGACTTGAGATGGCGATGAGTGTATAGCTGAGGCAGCCTCTCTTGTGGCCTCATACGACCTGCAACAGGTGACGAAGTCGGTGAGGGAAGAGGCGGCGTCGAGGGTGAGGAGTTTCTGAAGCAGGTCCTCGTCACGTACACCCATCAGCAAGATCATCTTGAGCTGGATCTCAGCACAGGTTACAGGATCGCCTGTACATAGGTCCACCTCGGTTGCTAGGTCCTTAAGTCGTGCATAGAAGTCTGAGAATGATTCCCCAGAAGCTTGTTTGCAGGATAGCAGCTCCCTACGACGCAAAGCTTCATTGCGGAGGCCACGGAAATGACTCTGCAAGGCGTTTAAAACCTCTGTCACTGACTTGGGGGAGTCAGGGGGGATGGCTAGCGTGTGCTCTAGGAGGCGTTGAACATCGAGGGAAATGCACGATCTTAATTGGATGAGTTGTTTATGAGGGGGCATTCGATTGAGGTCAGACATAACAGCAAAGTCTTCGAAACGACGTCGCCATTGACGGTATACTTGATATGTTGCATCAGATTGAAGAGGTGGGGGCTGGGAACTGAAGACTTGCTGTGCAGGGGTGTACTCGAGACGGCAGGCGGTGGAGGAGGCACGGAGAGGTCGACGAGAGTTGAGACTGGAACAGGTGGTTGAGAAGACACTGAGGCATACCTAGGGGAGATAGGTGACGTGTGAGGAGGCGTTGTCTGAAGGATAGATGAAGAGGCTGAAGCTGGCGAATTGGTTGTGGCAGCTGGTGAAGTCGTCCTCGTTGCCAGCAATTCCAATAGTCGCAGGAGTTTGTGGTTATCAGCTTGGTGTTGTTGTTGAAGTTGAAGGCGGTAAGCTGATTCCTCTGACTGTCTTGACAATTCCTCTTGACGTCGTTTTTCCTCCTCTAATCGACGTCTTTGGGCTTCCTTCTCTTGAGAAACTTGTAGGAAGTGGATTAACCGACGTATATCCTGGCTCCCATCCTTTGAATTTGGCGCGCCCGGCGTGTGAGGCGTGAGGGGGGGTGGGGGGGCTGTGAGGCTTCGTCTACCTCATAATTCTCATATAAATTTCCCAGCAAATCGTCGTGGTCAGACATCTCGTGTTTGGTATTGTTGCGATGGGAAAGACAAGGAGAATAAGGTGAAGTGCTATATTTTCGCCAATGGATTTGCTTAAGTGCAGGAACTGGCTGGCAAGTAAAAGAGTACTGACTGTAATATTTGTGAAGTGAGAGGAGGCGGCTGGCGGCGGTGTATTCCTCCGCGCGCGGGCGAGCTGGCTCAGTGGGAAGGGGACGCGGGCAGTGGCTTGCGGGCCGGCGTAGATGGAGGATGTATGCCGGAAGTGCTGTCTTGGAAACTGGGCTGAAGGCGTGTCTGCTACCTGTAGGGCCGCAGAAACATAGCAAAGAGACATGAAAGGCACTGCACTTCACTTAGGGCACTTCACAAAGTCACAAAGCACTTTAAATCCAGGGGCACTGTGGAGTATATCTTCTGGGCGGGAAACACGAGACCGGGAAACAGACGGGGCCGGCTCTTGAGGCTTGTAAACTGTCGTGTTGGAGCTACCCAACTGCGCCATGTGGTGGATGTAATCCTAGACAAGGTTCTTGAAACTCCAGGGCACGAGCAGTAGATATATTCAACAAGTGGTACAAGACTTGGCGTGATAGCCAACCGGTACAGGAACAGGAGTCAGCACAAGGAACTCCTCGTTGTAGGCAGGCCGAAGCCGATCTGAGGGAAATTAGCTAGCTAGGCAAGGAGAGTTGCTAGACATTACTAGGACAATAAATGAGGTCTTCTAATTACTCGACTAGCGCGGTACAGACATAGTACATCGGGACATAGTAAATGGACATAGGCATTAGACATAAGCATAGATATCAGACATGCTATAATAATATGTAGTAATACGGACATGTGAATAAATGGTACAATGAATGGTAACAAGAGTCCTGGCGTCAGGCGTGTTCACATATCTTGGTATGTACATATCTATACACCCGGGAGTGTCTGAGGTGTACCTGGGAGTGTCAGAGGTGTACATGGAGTGTCAGAGGTGTACCTGGCAGTGTCAGCGGTGTACCTAGGAGTGTCAGAGGTGTGCCTGGGAGTGTCTGAAGTGTACCTGGGAGTGTCTGGGGTGTACCTGGGAGTGTCTGGGGTGTACCTGGGAGTGTCTGAGTGTACCTGGGAGTGTCAGAGGTGTACCTGGGAGAGTCAGGGGTGTAGCAGGGAGTGTCAGTGGAATACCAGGGAATGTCAGAGGTGTACCTGGGAGTGTCGGAGGAGTACATGGAGTGTTAGAGGTGTACCTGGGCGTGTCAGAGGTGTACCTGAGAGTGTCTGAGGTGTATCTGGGAGTGTCTGAGGTGTACCTGGGAGTGTCAGAGAAGTACCAGGGAGTGTCACAGGAGTACCTGGGAGTGTGAGAGGTGTACCTGAGAGTGTCAGACGTGTACCTGGGAGTGTGAGAGGAGTACCTGGGAGTGTGAGATGTGTACCTGCGATAGTCAGAGGCGTACCTGGGAGTGAGTGTAAGAGGTGTACCTAGGAGCTGGGGAGGAAGTACCAGGAGGTCACAGAGTACCCAAGTGTAAGAGGAGTACCTGGGAGTGTGAGAGGTACCTAGGAGTATCGGAGGTCACTGGGAGTGTCGGAGTTTACCTGGGAATACTAGAAGGTGTACTCAGGGAGAGTCAGAGGCACTTGGGAGACTCAGAGGTGAACCAGGGAGTGTCAGATGCGTGTCAAGGGAGTGCTGGGAGGTGTACCTGGGAGGCCAGAGGTGTACCTGGGAGTGTCTGAGGTGTACCTGGAGTGTCAGGTTGTACCAGGGAGTGTCAGTGAGTACCATGGAGTGTCAGAGGTGTCTGCGGGAGGTCAGAGGTGTGCCTGCAGTGTCAGGGGTGTACTCTGGGAGTGTCAGAGGTGTACCTGGGAGTGCCTGAGGTGTACCTGGGAGGCCGGAGGTGTACCTTGGAGTGTCTGAGGTGTACCTGGGAGTGTCAGAGAAGAACCAGGGAGTGTCACAGGAGTATCTGGGAGTGTGAGAGGTATACCTGGGGGTGTGATAGGTGTACCTGGGAGTGCCTGAGGTGTACCTGGGAATGTCCGAGGTTTACCTGGGAGTGTCACAAGAGTACCTGGGAGTGTCAGGGGTGTACCTGGCAGTGTCAGAGGTGTACCTGGAAGTGTCACAAGAGAACCTGGGAGTGTCAGAGGAGTACCTGGGAGTGTTAGAGGTGTACCTGGGAGTGTCGGAGGTGTACCTGGGAGTGTCACAAGAGTACCTGGGAGTGTCAGAGGTGTACCTGGCAGTGTCAGAGGTGTACCTGGGAGTGTGAGAGATGTACCTGGGAGTGTCAGAGGTGTACCAGGGAATGTCAGTGGAGTACTTGGGAGTCTCAGAGGTGTACCTGGAAGTGTCAGAGGTGTACCTTGGAGGTCAGAGGTAACTGGGAGTGTCAGAGCCACCCGGAGTGCCGGAGGTGTACCTGGGAGTGTGAGAAGGCACCTGGGAGTGTCGGAGGGTGTACCTGAGTCGGGTGTGCACCACAGTGTCAGTGGTGTGGCACCTGGGAGGCCGAGGTACCTCAGGGAATGTCAGTGGAGCACCTGGGAGGTCAAAGGTACCTGGGAGTGCCAGGAGGTGTACCTGGGAGGTCAGAGGTGTACCTGGGAGTGTCAGAGGTGTACTTGGGAGTGTCAGAGGTGTACCTGGGAGTGTCAAAGGTGTACCTGGTATGTCGGAGGTGTACCTGGGAATGTAAGAAGTGTACTTGGGAGTGTCGGAGGTGTACCTGGGAGTGTTGGAGGGGTACCTGGGAGTGTCAGAGGTGTACCTGGGAGTGTCAGAGTTGGTACCTGGGAGTGTTGGAGGTGTTATGAGTGTCAGAGGTGTACCTGGCAGTGTCAGCGGTGTACCCAGGGAGTGTCAGAGGTGCCTGGGAGTGCCTGAAGTGTACCTGGGAGTGTCTGGGTGCACCTGGGAGTGTCTGGGGTGTACCTTGGGAGTGTCTGAGGTGGGTACCTGGGAGTGTCAGAGGTGCACCTGAGAGTCAGGGGTACCAGGAGTGCTCAGTGAATACCTGGAATGTCAGAGGTGTACCTGGGAGTATCGGAGGTGTACATGGAGTGTCAGAGGTGTACCTGGGAGTGTCAGAGGTGTACCTGAGAGTGTCTGAGGTGTACCTGGGAGTGTCTGAGGTGTACCTGGGAGTGTCAGAGAAGTACCAGGGAGTGTCACAGGGGTACCTGGGAGTGGGAGAGGTGTACCTGGGAGTGTCTGAGGAGTACCTGGGAGTGTCAGAAGTGTCCCTCGGAGTGTCTGAGGTGTACCTGGGCGTGTCTCAGGTGTACCTGGGTGTGTCAGAGAAGTACCAGGGAGTGTCACAGGAGTACCTGGGAGTGTGAGAGGTGTACCTGGGAGTGTGAGAGGTGTACCTGGGAGTGTCAGAGGTGTACCTGGGAGTGTAAGAGGTGTACCTAGGAGTATCGGAGGATTACCTGGGAGTGTCGGAGTTATACCTGGGAATATCGGAGGTGTAACAGGGAGAGTCAGAGGTGTACCTGGGAGTCTCAGAGGTGAACCAGGGAGTGTCAGAGGAGTACAAGGGAGTGTTAGAGGTGTACCTGGGAGTGTCAGAGGTGTACCTGGGAGTGTCTGAGGTGTACCTGGGAATATCGGAGGTGTACCAGGGAGTGTCTGAGGTGTACCTGGGAGTGTCAGAGGTGTGCCTAGGAGTGTCAGAGGTGCACTTGGGAGTGTCACCTTGGAGTGTCTGAGGTGTACCTGGGAGTGTCTGAGGTGTACCTGGCAGTGCCTGAGGTGTACCTGGCAGTGTCTGAGGTGTAACTGTCAGTGTCAGCGGTGTACCTGGAAGTGTCAGCGGTGGACCTGGGAGTGTTAGAGGTGTATCAGGGAGTGACAGACGAGTACCTAGGAGTGTCAGAGGTGTACCAGGGAGTGTCAGAGGAGTACCT
>NW_024741940.1:0-40097 GCF_018991925.1 Homarus americanus | reverse complement strand
CTCAGGCAGGGGGAAGACTAGCTATATGCTGCAGCTGGAGACGTGAGGTCATAGTGGTGTTCTGTAGTAGGTTGGTTGAGTCTGTTAAACTTCAATACCCCGGACTAGCGTGGTTAATATGCTGTAAACACGACCCATCGCTTTCCTGTAGTGGCATATTATGACGACCGCTTGAGGGGAATACTCGAGTAGTTTCTTTCCCTCTGTCTCTGTCTGTCTCTCTTTCTATCTGTCTCTGTTTCTCTGTCTCTCTAATGTTTGTTTATATCATATGTAGGTTTGTGTGTGTGTGTGTGTGTGTGTGTGTGTGTGTGTGTGTGTGTGTGTGTGTGTGTGTGTGTGTGTGTGTGTGTGTGTGTGTGTGTGTGTGTGTGTGTGTGTTCAGCTTCAGGTAGTGTTAAGAGGTCGATGCTGTGGGGTTTCAGGCTGTTTGATGGCAGAGGTTTCAGCTTATAGTAGTGAAGTCTTCAGTTAATTCTGTAATGGACCCTGAAAGAACCTGCCTATAAGGTTTTGACTTAAGTTTTTTTTCTTTCTTGTTATTTTATACAAGAGGGTTCATGAAGCCTCGAATAAATAGGTTTCAAGGTTTCATATCAACGCTCCGTAAAGTTGTGTATATTTTGGGGCTTCGAAGTTTGTTTCGTTATGTGAATGTTGTGCTGACACTCTCTCTCTCTCTTTCTCTCTCTCTCACACAGATAAAGTTGTTGCTACACACAGTCCCATGGCTGGAGATTGTACAACACACCCCACCTGCTAAACATTACTAACCGGCATCTCCAAGTTGCCGAAAACTGCATATGTTTGGAAATATTGACGAGTGAGAGTGTGGATATTTTTGGTGTGTGTGTGTGTGAGAGAGAGAGAGAGAGAGAGAGAGAGAGAGAGAGAGAGAGATTTCAAATAAACTGCCTGGTTGATGAGAAAGAGACAGACAGACAGGGGAAAGAAAGACCCTAATAGAAAAAAAAAAAAGAAATACAGTAAATAAGAAATGTAAATGAAGTGTGTGTTGAAATGTGAAAAGGAACATCATTTACATAAACCAGAAAAATGTTGTGTGAATGTTGAGGAACTTAAGCTTCTCTTCACCTCTCTCCTTTCTCTACCTTTCTTCCGTGTAAGCTTAAAGTCTCTCTCCTCTTCACCTCTCTCCTTTCTCTACCTTTCCTCCGTGTAAGCTTAAAGTCTCTCCTCTTCACCCTCTCCTTTCACCTTTCCTCCGTAAGCTAAAGTCTCTCTCCTCACCTCTCCTTTCTCTACCTTTCCTCCTGTAAGCTTAAAGTCTCTCTCCTCTTCACCTCTCCTTTCTACCTTCTGTAAGCTAAGTCTCTCTCCTCTTCACCTCTCTCCTTTCTCTACCTTTCCTCCGTGTAAGCTTAAAGTCTCTCTCCTCTTCACCTCTCCTTTCTCTACCTTTCCTCCGTGTTAGCTTAGGTCTCTCCTCTCTACCTCTCATCCGTGTATGGCCAAAAAACGCGTTTAATATGTCTTTAAAATTGTAATTCATGGGTACCTTTTGACCTTCAGTATTCCAGAAACAATTGCAGTTAACTTGAAAAAAACTTCATTTATTCTGAGAAATTTTAGTTCAAAATATATAGAAAATTTAAGTAGAACTTCATGAATCCCGAAGAAACTTAATCAGTAATCCGGAGAAAACTTTGGAAAACTTCAGCAATTTGGAGATGATGTCAGTAATTAAAAAAAAACTTCAATAATCTATAAAGAACTTCAATAATCCATAAACGAAAACTTCATTAATCTGCACAATTTCAATAATCCGGATAGAATTTCAATAATCCAGATAAAACTTCAATAATCCGGAGAGAACTTCAATAATCCGGAGAGAACTTCAGTAATCCGGAGAGAAAACGCCACACTCTGGAGCTTTGAATCAAGCGCCATTTCCCAAGAATTATGATCATCCACTTGTTGTATTTTTCTCTCCAGTGTTTCAACAACTTCAGGGACTCGGGGCCAAAAATGAGCATCGGACGGCGCATTACAGACTAAATTCAACCCATTGGAATTTAAATCGCTAAACAATTATAATCCTTCTCGGCAGACGCGGAAACCTTATCGTGGAAAAGTGCTAGTGATTGTATTTTTTGTGGGAGGGGGTGCGGGGAGGAGGGTGTGGGGAGGGGAGAATTTGGTGTGTGTATATTTTAAATTGTTTATTTGTTTTTTTCTTCCTTTTCTTGCTTTTCTAAGAACTGGTGGTGACATCTGGAGATTTCTTACCTTAATAAATTATAAGAATTTACCTGTAATTTTATCTAATTATTTTTTCTCTGAGTTATTTTTTTATCTTTTGAGTATGATGACTTAACCTCTTGAGTATGATGACTTAACCTCTTGAATATGATGACTTAACCTCTTGAGTATGATGACTTAACCTCTTGAGTATGTCATGGTCCTCAAGGGAATAATTCATCGAATTTAAGGAGTTAAGTCATTATACTCAAAGGATTAAGTCATCTCCTCAAGGGATTAAGTCATCGTACTTCAGAATTTAGTCATTGTAATCGTTGGGTCACGTCATCTCCTCAAGGGATTAAGTCATCGTCGTCAAGGGCTTTCAGAAGAGGTTTACAATAAAACAACCTCACAAATAGTTCTCCTCAAAGTTTTTTGAAGAATAGTTCTCCATATTTAGAGAACAGTTCTCTTGAGGTGTTCTCTAGCTGTAAGTCTAGTCTCTACACCACGCTTTAGTCTCTCACTGAGGGAAAATTCAACTAATGACACACCTCTATATAAAATCAGAGGCGCTATTCATATTCAAAACTGTGTGTGTGTGTGCTCTCTCTCTCTCTCTCTCTCTCTCTCTCTCTCTCGCTGTCAACAATCACCACCGCCGTCACTTTTGTTCGTGTCGGGTGTCGTGGAAGTGCGGGTGACACTTCCTATTGGCTGTCGTTGCTGGGGTGCGACGCCCATAAGTGTGTGTGTCAGTGTAGAGAGAGAGAGAGGGAGAGAGAGAGAGAGTCAGTATTGTGTGTTGTTGTCGTCTTGTGGGGGGATATCATTGTGGTTATCATAGTATCGTGGTAGTTGTCGATGTGTTTTGTAAAGCGACACCTCATTGGTTATCGCTACCAAGAAGACGTCACCTCATTGGTTGTCGCGACCCTGAAGACGACACGTCATTGGTTGTTGCTACCATGAAGACGACACGTCATTTTGCTACCAGAAGACGACACGTCATTGGTTGTTGCTACCAGAAGACGACACGTCATTGGTTGTTGCTACCATGAAGACGACACGTCATTGGTTGTTGCTACCATGAAGACGACACGCCATTGGTTGTCATGGGAGTTATGGTGATGGGGGATAGGTGAACATAGGGAAAATCCTTCACTAAACACACACACACACACACACACACACACACACACACACACACACACACACACACACACACACACACACACACTCCAGTCTGCCTCTCTCGTGGTGGATAGCTTCTCGATAACGAACGACCTGACGGAATTACAATTAGAGAATCAGGTAACGGACAGACAGACAGACAGACAGACAGACAGAGACAGACAGACAGACAGAAGAGACAAACAGGTCGGTAGATTATTATACACGCACCGTAAAAATTGTAAATAATTAGAAGACAGATAGACAGTGACAGACAGACAGACAGATACACAGACAGACAGACAGACAGACAGACAGACAGACTCAACAAACAGACAGACAGACCAGTCAAACAGACAGACAGACAGATACATAGACACAGACACTCAGTCAAACAGACAGACAGACAGACAGACAGACAGAGACAGACAGAGACAGACAGACAGACTCAGTCAAACAGACAGACAGACAGACCAGCAAACAGACAGACAGACAGCAGACAGACAGACAGACAGAATAGACAGACAGACAGACTCAGCCAACAGACAGACAACAGACAGACAGACAAGACAGACAAAAGCAAACAGGTAGATTATATTATACACTACCGCTCCTCCTTCTGTCTCTGTCTCAAGTCTTGATTCTCTTCCTTTTCTCTGTCTTTTATTTTCTCTCTCTCGCAATCCTCTTCAATCTCTCTTCCTTCCTCCTTTTCCAATCTCTCTCTTTTAAACTCTTCCTCGGATTCAGAAACTCAATTCTCCTTCACCAAAAATACTGACAAAAAAGGTCAGGTCAGGTCATAAGTCGTAAGTCAGTGGAGCCAATCAGGGTTAGTTCAGCCAGCTATTAACTGAGATGATGCAGCTGACTTGTTGTTAGAGCTTCATTCTGGCGTTGACGTGAGGTGAGGGAGGGGGAGGTGAATGGGAGGGGGAGATGGGATTGACTCGGTTATACTTATCCTGACGTGTGAGGATGGGAGAGGAGGTAGGGAGATGGATGGGGTAGAGGGAGGGTAAAATGGGAGAGGATGATGATGTGGAAGAAGATGGAAGGAGAAGAGGTGGAAGGGGGGGAAGGGAAGGGTGGAGGATGGGAAGGGTGGTAAAAGACATTAAACAAAACTATAGAATAAATGAGAAAGACAAATAAAGAATAATGTAAGTAAATAACGAAAAGAAAAAACATTAAAAAACCCACAAGACTCAGAGATAATGTAATAAATATGGAAGAGAGACATAGAGGAATAAACAAAGGGAAAATATGAACCAGGGAATAACCAATTAAACGAAGAAATATACATAGATACGAACAATAAATATGGAAGTAAGGGAAGAAACGGATATATAGAGAAACATATAATAAATTCGGGTATAAAGAAAATATATAGAGAAATATACTACATAAGAGGGAAAATATACAAGATAGGGTATACAGATAGAGTTAATAAATATAGGAATAAAAAAGATGGAATATTGTTAGGAATATATAGACTAAATATGGGAGAAAGGAGAGGATGATGTTACCTATAGAAAGATTAATTAATATTGCTGCTACTGTTGTCACACACCTTTTTCTTTTTTCTACACACACACACACACACAGACACAGACACAGACACACACACACACACACACACACACACACACACACACACACACATCCTAGCCAAGTAGAAAATAAAATAAATAAAAATCGTCCACAAATCCTAAAAATGGCTCTGAGGATTGCAGGAGTCACAATGTTGGTCGTATATCAGCGGTGCCAGAGAGGACTAGGCAAGGGAAATGATCTTGGGGCGAGGTAGTTGTGGTGTCAGGAGGGTGAGGACTACCCTGAAATGTTGCTGATGTTGGCGATAAGGGGGGTCCCCTGGCTGGCTGGTACCCCCTCCTCCTGCCCCTCCTCCTCCTGCCCTCCTCCTCCTGCCCCTCCTCCTCCTGCCCTCCTCCTCCTGCCCCTCCTCCTCCCACCCCCTCCCTCCTCCTCCCCTCCTCCTGCCCCTCCCTCCTCCTGCCCCCTCCTCCTCCCCCTCCTCCTGCCCCTCCTCCTCCTTCCTCCTCCTGCCCTCCCCTCCTCCTGTCTCCTCCTCCTCCCTCCCCCTCCCTCCTGTCTCCTCCCCCTTCCTGCCCTCCTCCTCCTGCCCCTCCTCCTGCCCTCCTCCTCCTGCCTCCTCCTCCTGCCCTCCTCCTCCTGCCCCTCCTCCTGCTCCTCCCTCCTCCCTCCTCCTCTCCCTCCCTCCTCCCACCCCTCCACATACACAGACAGACGTATATACCATCATACCACACACACTATATACACATACACATACATCCATATACAACACATACGCGCATACATACACATACGCGCATACACACACATACGCATACATACACATACACGCATACATACACATACGCACATACACACACATTTATTACCCCACATATATACTGGCTACACATACACCTCACACTCCGCTCTGTGGAGGTAAGGAGGGAGGGGTAGGATGGAGGAAGAAGGAAGGAGGGATAGAAGGGGGATGAAGGAAAGATAGGAAGGGAAGGGATGGAGGAATTTAAGAAGTAGGGAAGGAGTGAGGGGAGGGAGGAAGATGAGTGAGGGAGGAAGTGAGGAAGGAAAGAATTTGTGAAGTAGGGAAGGACTGAGGAGGAGGGAGGGAAAGAGGGGAAGGAATGCTGTTGGAGGTGGCAGGAAATGGGATATATGGAATGGGGAGGGAGAGAAGTTTTTGTTTAACAACTTTATTGGCAAGATTGAGGTTCACTATTGACTCAAGGGGTAGTTCAAATGGGTGAGTGGGAAAGGGTGGAGGAAGGAAGGAGGAGGAGGAGGAAGGAAGGAGGAGGGGGGTAGTGAGGGAGGGATGGGAACGGTGAGGGAAGAAAGGAAGGGGTGAGGAAGGGAAGGAAACACTGAAGGAAGGAAGGAAAGAGTAAAGGAAGTAAAGAATGGGGAAGGAAGGAAGGAAGGGGGGAGGGAGGAAGAGAGGAGGAAGGAAGGAATAAGAGATTGCAAAGATAAAGTGAATTGAAAGAAGAAGAGAGAGAGAGAGAGAGAGAGAGAGAGAGAGAGAGAGAGAGAAGAGAGAGAAGAGAGAAGTAGCATGGAAGAGGGAGAGAAAGGGAGATAAAGGAGAGATGATGAAGATGGAGAGAGAATGAGGAGAGAGGGAAGTATGAGGCAGAGGAAAAATGGGAGAGATAGAGGTGAGGAGAAGAGGGTGAAAAGGGAAGGGTAACTGAGACGAAGAGAGGAAGAGGAATGGAGAGTAGAACAGAAAGAAAGGGAGGGGGAAATGTGAGAATCATGTACGGAATAGACAGAGAAACAGAAACAGGAAAGAAAGATGGAAAATATAATGGAAGAAAGACAAAGGGAGGGAAAATATGACAAGAAAATATGGAAATAAAGAGGAAAGGAGGATGGGAAAGGGGATAAGGGGGAGGAGGAATAGTACTAACACTTAAAATATTATCTTTCCCATTACTTGTTTAGGGGACGATAAAAAGACGTGTATCACCTGAAGATTAGACACCCAGTTTATTTCTAACCTGATGATAAACACTATGTTTCCAAAGTTAGGGTTAGGTTAGGTTAGGTTAAGTAGTTAGGTTAGGTTAGGGTTAGGTTAGGCTAGGTTAAGTTGCTTGTTGATCATTCTTGACAAGGGGAGAGAATGGGAGGAAAAAATAGGGGACTATTAAGTGAAGCTTTTTAGAGGATGAGGCAGGTGTGACGACCTGCTGAGATGCTGATGGTGAGAGGGTGGAGAGGGGTAGAGGGGTGTGTTGAGGGGGTGAGAGGATGTGTTGAGGGGGTGTTGGGGGGGGTGAGAGGGTGTGTTGAGGAGAGGTGTTGAGAGGGGTGTGTTGAGGGGGGTGAGAGGGTGTGTTGAGGGGTGAGGATGGAGAGGGGAGAGGGAAGAGGAGAGGATAGAAAGTTGTGTTGGAGAGGGAAGGTGAGAGAGGTGTGTTGGAGATGGAGGAGGGGAAATGGTGTGAAAGGTATGTGTTAAGGGAGAGAAAGATGAGAAAGAATTTTGTAGAAATGAGAAGAGTTGTGGAAATGATGTAAGGAATGTGTGTGTGTGTGTGTGTGTGTGTGTGTGTGTGTGTGTGTGTGTGTGTGTGTGTGTGTGTTTGTGTGTGTGTGTGTGTGTGTGTGTGTGTGTGTCCTAAAAAAAACTAAACAATACATTGCGATGGAAAAAAAGAAAGAAAATTATCTAACGATAAAAAAGAAGAACAGAGAAAGTGGAAGAAAGTAAATTGGTGAAAGAGAGAGAGAGAGAGAGAGATTAGAAATAGCAGGAGAAAGCTGGGAAGACTGGAGAGGAAAAAAATGAGGAAAAGAGGTTGGGTGTAGAGGAAGGGAGGAATGGGAGACGGACAATAGCAGCTTTAGGAGAAGGAAAAATGGAAAACGAAGGAGGAAACTGGATAGAGGAAAATAGGGAGGAGGAGGGAGGGGAGGAAGGGGAGGAGGAGGGCAGGGTGGGGAGGGGAAGATGAGGAGGAGGAGGAGGAAGAGGAAGATAATTATGATGATTGTTATTACGGAAGAGAAAAGAAGAAGAAGAAGGTAGTGAAGGGGATGGAGAAGAGGAGGAGAGGCAAGAAAAAAGAGAGAAGGTGGATAAAAAGAAGAAAAGAAGGAGGAGGACCAGGGGAAGGAGAGTATCAGAAGGAGAAGAAGGAAGGAGAGAGAGGTGGCAGGTAAGGAGGTTGGAGGATCTGCAGAAAGAGACAGGAAACAGAGGTCGGTAAAGGTGTTCCTGAGAAGCTGGCCTAGACAGGGTCGAAGCTGGGTTCAAGTGGGTTGGTTGTCGAAGGTTGGTGTAGGGGAGGGGGGAGGAAGAGGAGGGTCTTGTGGTGTAGGGAGGAGGTGGGCCCCTGGTGTAGGGGAGGGGGAGGAAGAGGGTCTTGGTGGTGTAGGGGGAGGGGGGAGGAAGAGGGGTCTTGGTGGTGTAGGGGAGAAGAGGAGGGTCTTGGTGGTGGGGGAGGGGTCTTGGTGATGTTGGGGGGAGGGTGAGAGAGAGGGAGGCTGTCTTGGTGGAGGAGATGAGGGGGTCTTAGGGCGAGGAGGGGGTCTTTCCTATTCTCAGCAACTGTCTTCATACACAAGTGGAAACTGAGGTCAAGTGTGTAGTTGTGAAGAATGTGAAAATTCATCTCTCTCTCTCTCTCTCTCTCTCTCTCTCTCTCTCTCTCTCTCTCTCATAGCGAGCCAGGGCAGTAGAAGAGAGTAGAAGGTCGGAATGCGCAGTCTCACCCTCAAGTCCTTAGCTATTTTTTTTTCTTATTTTTATTATATTTTTGGGGGCCGAGTGGAAGCCCAGGGTTCGAGACTTGAGGTGAACAGAACGTGAGAGCTTCACTTACTGTACCAAACGAGTCTTTTTTTCTTCTTTTTTTTAGGATTCGAAGCAGAGAGTCGAATAGCAGTTTTAATGGTTTTGAGTCTAATGTGAGGAGTTTACTGGTTTGATCGAAGCTTTTTTTTTATAAGGATTCTCAACAGGGTTCAATATGTCGTCAGGTAGAGCAAAGACTCGCTTGTCCAGATCTGCTTCGCTTACTGGTCTAGTCTTGTGTCTTTTTAGAGGAGTCGAAGCAGGTATGAGCTGAAGCACCGAAGCCTAACTCAGGGTCCGAGACGTGGAGAGAGAGAGAGAGAGAGAGAGAGAGAGAGAGAGAGAGAGTTCTATAACCATAACTCCACACTTGATATCTTCTCTGAGGGGGGAGGGGGGGGTTTCTCCAATAGCCATCATTTCTTTAACCTTTAATATCCATAAGGTTTAGCTTCAATAACTATCGTTCATTTCACCTCAGCAATCTTTGGTTTAAGCTTCAATAACCATAACTTTGCTACCTGTGTGTGTGTGTGTGTGTGTGTGTGTGTGTGTGTGTGTGTGTGTGTGTGTGTGTGTGTGTCCTGTCAACGTCTTCCACCAGAGCCCAAAGCCTATCCCATGACAGGTGAATTTTCCCATATCTTTGATTCATTGTATTGATCAACCAACTTATGGTGTCAACGTTTTACACTGATGATGCGGGTGTAACACAGTGTATATATTATATCGACTGTTTGGAGAGCGCACCGTGTGGGTAGTGGGTTATAGTGTGAGTAGTGAGGATTAGAGACTTGCTGTGTGGATGGGTGTAGGTTACAGTGTGGGTAGTGAAGCTTGGAGGGTAACTGTGTGGGTAATGGGTGATAGTGTGGGTGGATGTAGATAACGACTTACGTTGTGGATAGTTGGGGGGGGGTACAGTGTGGATGTAGTTAGTGGGTAGTGGGTGACATTGTGGATAGTGAAGCCTAGAGAGTTAGAGTGTGGGTTAGATGTGGGTGGGTGTGGGTAGTAAGTTACAGTGCAGGTAGTGGATGACAGTGTGGGTGGGTGTGGGGTGGATGTGGATAGTGGGTGACCTCCAGGACCCCTTCTGTACCCCCAGCAACGAGTCCAACTTTTCCCTCAGGTCTCAGAAACGCTCAACACATTACGGGAAAAACTTGGGTCTCACATCTGCAACATTTTAGGGCTTCTGGGGGGATGACCTGAAGATTAGGCACCCTTGATTATTTTACCTCATAATTAAACACCCTAACCTAACCATAACCTAACCTAACCATAACCTAACCTAACCTAACCATAACCTAACTCTAACCGAACACTGTTAGCGAGAAACTGTTAGCGAGGTATTATTAGCGATATATTTTAGTGAGACATTATTCGCGAGACACTTTTAGCGAGACACTGTTCGCGAGGAACTGTGTGCGAGACATTTTTAGCGAGACTATATGAGCGAGACATTGAAGATTATCTCTGAAAAAGTGAGAGGATGGGCGACTCTTCACCGTGTGTGGGCGAGCGTCCTCCTCTCCTCGCTAGACCTGTGCCTCGCTACAACAACCCTTGGCCAGGCCTCCTCCACTTTGGCGGAGGAGGAGAGTTACTGCAGCAGGAGGAGGAGGAGGAGGAGGAGGGGGTAGAGGAAGAAGAGGAAGAGTGTTGGGGAGGAGGAGGAGGAGGAAGAAGAGGAGGCGCCCCATTAGATGAAGTGGAGGAGAAGACTTGGCATGTCAGCTACTCGGACCAGGATGGCGTCTCCCAGGTTAATGGAGACTCCGCCTGCTGCCTCATCCATACTCCCTCCCTCTCTCCCTCCCTCCCTCTCTCTCTCTCCCTCTCTCCCTCTCTCCCTCTCTCCACCTCCTTTACTCTCTCGCTTTCAGATCCACAACAAACATCGTTTTACAGAAGGCTTTGTCTTGCATACTGTACACACACACACACACACACACACACACACACAGCCAGGCCCAGAGTATGCCATAGGCCTCTCTCACTCTACGCTCATGTTACTCCTTGTTTCACTGGACAGACAGACAGACAGACAGACAGACAGACAGACAGACAGACAGACAGACAGACAGTACCTACCAGCACCATTAGTCATCTTTCATCTCTTTCCTGTATATAGAAGTTGTCTCAGATAAAGAAGAAGAAGAAGAAGAAGAAATTAGAGAAACTAGAGAGAAAGATGAAGAATGAAAGACATATGAAAGAATAAGTGGAGGAATACAGCACTTGTTATGTATGTGTTTATCTTATAGACACATATAACATAACCCGGACACAAGTATCATATAAACGGTTGATATATAGAGTTGTTAATGTGTATAGTAAACAGTGTGTAAAGTGACCTTCCCCTTCCCCCTTCCTTCCCCCTTCCCCATCACCCTTCCTTCCACCCACAACTTATACCCCCTTCCTCCCCCCTCCCTGTAACTTCCCCCACCTCAACACACTATCACCAAGCTACCAGTACACTACTACCACACCACACCACCACACCACACCACACCATACCGTACCACCTCATGACCTTCCTTCCTTCCTTCCTTCCTTCCTTCCTTCCCATTTCCTGTCACCTCCACCATATCATTCCTCTTCCCTCCCCCACCCACCTACCCTCTCCTCCTCTTCCTCTCCTCCTTCCTCCTCTCCTTCCTCCTCCTCCCTACCATACCACCTCCTGACTTTTGTGCCATATCTCCTCCCTCATCTCCTCCCTCCACACTCTACCTCCGATTCTCCTCCACCTCCTCCACTCTCCTCCCTCCACCTCCTCCTCCCTCCACCTAACTCCACCTCCTCCTCCACCCACCCACCTCCTCCTCCACCTCCTCCCCTCCACCTCCCTCCACCTCCACGGGGACAGATATAAGGTCGTCTCCACGGGGACTGTGGTGGTGGCTGTCTCTATAAACACACTGTGCCAGGACGTGGGGCGTCTTAATAAATCACCTCCTTTTAAATGTTCTTCTCTAGAAATTATTCCTGATAAATTTGTGTGTGTGTGTGTGTGTGTGTGTGTGTGTGTGTGTGTGTGTGTGTGTGTGTGTGTGTGTGTGTGTGTGTGTGTGTGTGTGTGTGTTTTCCTTACTAGTATATGGGAGGTCAGGGGAGGAGAGGGAACTCAGACCTCCTTCCACAATCAAGGCGAGGTAACAAAAGTTCTCTCTCTTCTCTCTCTACACCTGCACATAATATGGAAGAATTTAACACAGTGTAAATGCTTTAATGCCAATCATGTTTGACCCCACAAGTGGCAAGGGGGGGAGAAGGAAGGGGTATTCTAAATTAAACGAATTCGGGTTATTTTTATTGTGAGGGAAGCTAGAGGGGGAGGGGGGAGGAGGAGAGTCATTACCTGAGAGATATTACAGGAGAGAGAGAGAGAGAGAGTCCCCCGCATGGCCAAGGAACCATTAAAATACATGAGCAGTTAGCAGCTGAGGCGGAGGGGGGAGGCTGTTACCAAACTTGTTGTGATAGTTATGAGAGACGGGGGGTAGTTAGGCCCGCTGGAGGGTAGTTACGGTAATTGGGGAGCAGCTCAGGACAGTTAGAGGGTAGTTCCCTCAATTTAGAAGTAGTTTGACCTGTTAAAAGGATAGTTGGGTCGTTTAAGAAGTGGTTAGACTATTGTAATGGATAGTTTGGCCAGTTAGAAAATAGTTTGGCGTGGAGTAGAGTAATAAGGTTATTAGAGAGCAATTAGCATATTTAGTAACACAATTAACTAGTAGTTAAATTAAATTGGGAATAGTTAGGATAGTCTGTAGGTTAATTCTCTTTGAGGATAGTTTGGCTTGTTAGAGAGTAGTTAGTCCAGTTACTGATGAACATAATTGGATGATGGTCGATAGGTACTATTACTACTACTACTACTACTAGAGAGAGCGGGAGAGAGGGAGAGGGGGGGGGTGATAACTCAAGGAAGAGGAGAAGGAGGAAGGAGGGTGTTACTAGCGAAGGATACTTAAGGAAGACGAGTGTTGAGGGAGACGATGTAGGAGGAGGAGGAGGAGGAGGAGAAGGAAGGGGTGTTGTAGGAGGGGGAGACATTGTTAAAGGGGAAAGGAGAAGGGGGAGAGAAGGGGTAGGGGTAGGAGAAGGTAGGGGTAGGAGAAGGGGGTAGGGGTAGGCGAAGGCACTATTGGAGGAAGAGGGTGGAAGAGGAGACGCACTACAGGAGGAGGAGGAGGAGGAGGACACACTACAGGAGGAGGAGGAGGAGGAACTCTCTGCTGCAGAAGAAGAGCTTCGTTAAGGGCAGGAAGCGGGGCTGCGAGGAGCGACCTTATTTATGTGTTGGGTCTGACCGTTAGCTGGTGCCTCGCCCTCTCCCTGTGTCTGTCTGTCTGTTCCCTCCCTCTGTCTGTCTGTTCCTCTGTCTGTCTGTTATATCCCCCTCTCTCTCTCTCTCTCTCTCCCCCTCTCTCTCATTTAACATTACCTGTACGGTATAAGGTCGTGATTTGTCGCCATTAAGCTCTCGTTAAAACTAAACCTTTAACACTCCTTTAAGTGCGTCTGGTTTAATGGCGTTTACGTTTGTGGCGTTGAAAGAAAAGGTTCGATAGATGCTCACCGTATACCTGAAAGGGGGCCGCTGAGTTGATTGAAGGGGGCTGGTGGGATTGAAGGGGCTGGTGGGATTGAAGGGGCTGGTGGGGATTGATTGAAGGGGTTGGGGTGATTGAAGGGGCTGGGGTGATTGAAGGCCGGTGATTGAAGGGGCTAGTGATGGAAGGGGCCAGATTAGTTCTATTGAAGGATTTTTCTTCTTCTTCTTCTTCTTATTATTATTATTATTATTATTATTATTATTATTATTATTATTATTATTATTATTATTATTATTATTATTATTATTATTATTATTTATTATTATTTATTAGTCTATACCCTCCTTCCTTTCTCTCTCACCTATTTCTCTTCCCTCCTCCTCCTCCCTCCCTCCCTCCCTCCCTCCCTGTACAGTAGATCTCCAACACGACCCGTGACCGTGTTGTCGTGCAGTGGTGGTGGTTGGTCACTGCACTATCTCCACCATCTACCTCCCTCCTCCCCCTCCTCCCCCTTCCTCCCCCCCCCCAACAATAGCCAACTATTGTTACCCGCTCCAGATTTTCACCCATTTTTTTTAAGGGGTAAAGGGGAAGGTGGGGAGGTTAGGGGGTAAAAGTAAGGGGGTTAAAAATAGTTATATTCTTTTTCTTGTTTTTCTTTTATTCTTTCAGCCAATCACAACCCAGAGACCGTTGTAGTGTGTTTATCTGAGGCCGTTTTATTTTTTCCTTCGTTTTTCATTGAAGGGAAACTTGTTCAGATGGAATTTTATTGAGAATTATTACACGAGATTTGGAGGTTCTGGGGTAATGGCTACAGCGTGTGGGGGCGGGTGGGGAGGTGAAGGGGAAGAGGGGTGGGGGAATATGGGGAGGGAGGTCGAGAGGGAGAGGGGAAGGAATGGAGAAGGGAAGGGGGTAAAAGGGATGAAGATTAGGAGTAACGGGAAGAGAGAGGAATGGACGAGGGGAGGTTAAAAGTGAGGGGCGTGACAGGCGTGATTCCCCCCCCTTCCCCTCCCCTTCCCCTCCTATTCTCTACCACCTCTTCTCTACAGCCTTCCCCTCTCCCCTACTCCCTTCCATTTGCCTCCCCTCACCACCTCCCATACCCCCTCTCCCACTCTCTTCTCACCCCTCCCCCCCCTCTCACTGATTTGACCGATAGCAACGGCGTTATCGTGACCATTCCCTGCCTTTGTCCCACAAGCTTTGAGAGCAGAGGGGGGGAGGGGGGTGTTAACCAGGGGAGGGGGGACGATGGGGGTGACAGAGGAGGGGGCTAATGTGTACGTAGGGGGAGAGAGAGAGAGAGAGAGAGAGAGAGAGAGAGAGAGAGAGCACTAACCACCATTTTAACCCACAACACCACAAGTACATTATCACCAGTGGATCAAATTTAAATCCTCTTCTTCCCTGACCAACAAGAGGTATTCGAAACCCCACAAAGCGACTGTCACTTGTTCACGATAAAGGATCTGACCCGCCTTACCCCCCTCCCTTGGACTTGTCATATCGTCTATACCCTGTAATCATCTCTCTTATACTTACCCATTCTCTTGGTGCCTGCAGACGTAAACGTGACATGTATGGTTAGAGAGAGAGAGAGAGAGAGAGAGAGAGAGAGAGAGAGAGGTTATCCCAAGACAGAATATTTAAACACAGACAAAGACAAGAGGGAGAGGAGGAGGAGGAGGAGGAGGAGGAGGAGGAGATGACAGGTGATGGGCAGTTGTGAACGAGACAGTTAGACAAGCGGTAGTTTGGCTGTCACATTGGCTGTCAATACAAGGACGACGGGACGCCTCTCTTGAAGGACGTCTCTCACGCGGTGGCGCTACCTGGTGATGGCCCTTAAGTGATCACACACACACACACACACACACACAGACACACGCACACACGCACACACACACACACAGACACACAGACACACAGACACACACACACCACACACACACACACACACACACACACACACACACACTAAAGATAATTCCTTCCCGTGATACCAAGAAAACAATACCAATAAATACTTCAGTACAATACAGTCAGAGGCGTGTGTCAGGCCAAGGCGAGGTGGGCGTGGCTCTGGTGGGTGAGGGGCGAAGGGGGAGAAGAAGGGAGAGGGGGAGAATGGAGTAGAAGGATGAGACGAAGAGTGGGGAAGAGGGAAGAAGATTAAGGGAGAAGAGCGAGAGGAAAGGGGGGGAAGAAGAATGGGGGAGGAGAATGGGAATGGGAAATGAGATGGTAGAAGGGTGGAAAGAGGAGAGGAGAGGAGAGGGATGGGATGGGAAGAGGAAAAGACGGGGTGGGGGTAGGGAAAATGTTTTGTGGTAAAAAGGGAAGGTAAAGGAGTAGTGGAAAGAGGAAGGAAGGGTAAGGGAGAGCGGAAAAGGGAGGGAGGAAGGAAGGAAGAGAGATTGACCAGGGAGCACCTTGCTTGGTATGCTGCAGCAGTCTGTATGTACTCCCTCACCTGCCTGCCCTCTGCTGTACTTAGGGATAGATGGAAGGAGGAGGAGGACGAGGAAGAAGGAAGAGGAGGAGGAGAAAGAAGGAAGAGGAGGAGGAAGTCAGTGTTGGGATGGGAGAAGGATAAAAAGAGAGGAGTGGCGATCTATGGAAGGAAAAGAGAGAGAGAGAGAGAGAGAGAGAGAGAGAGAGAGAGAGAGAGAGAGAGAGAGAGAGAGAGAGGCATGCGTAAGGAGAGGTAAAGAAATAGAGGGAGGGGTTCAGGGAGGGAGGGAGGGAGTGGAGGGAGCGGAAGTAAGGTGAAGGGCCACAGCTGTTCACACCAAGGGTTTTTACCAGTCCGCCCAGACACTAAACAGGTGTTGCATGGTTTTTGTGACGCCATCATTGCAAATACTGATGATTTAATTTTAACTTAGTTGCCCCCCTAAATACCGTAAGTTTTTTATCTTGTGAGTCAGTTTTAAGGTATTTTCTCAAAGTATCGTAAGTTTTTTGTCTTGTGAGTCAGTTTTAAGGTATTTTCTCATAAAGTATCGTAAGTTTATTGTCTTGTGAGTCAGTTTTAAGGTATTTTCTCAAAGTATCGTAAGTTTTTTTATTTTAAGAGTAAGGATAAAGTATCGTACGTTTATTGTGTTGAGTTAGTTTTGTTTAGTTTATCAGAGTATCAAAGAGAGAGAGAGAGAGAGAGAGAGAGAGAGAGAGAGAGAGAGAGAGAGAGAGAGAGAGAGAGACCTTACCTCTAATGACAAACACTGAAGGATTATTTTATCTGAGTCAATATTTATATTAATATATTATTATTATTATTATTATTAATTATTATTATTATTATTATTATTATTATTATTATTATTATTACTATTATTATTATTCACCTTTTACATATGAAGTTGTACACCTGTAAATGAGTCTTAATTAATACATATTTTCTCTCTTTCTCAGGTATGTCTCTGTTGTCATAGTGACGAGTTGGCTTCCGTAAGTTATAATAGTGATAGTGAAATAGTGATGATGTGGTCGGGATAGTGATGGTGTGGTCGGGATAGTGATGGTGTGGTCGGGATAGTGATGGTGTGGTCGGGATAGTGATGGTGGTCGGGATAGTGATGGTGGCGGGATAGTGATGGTGTGGTCGGAATTAATACATTTAATTCTTATCCATCAAATAATCTTGAGGTAATTATTTTTTATCGTATCTGGTAGAGTCTCAGTAATATTTCGACGCCATGATTGATATAATCTTACGAGAGAGAGAGAGAGAGAGAGAGAGAGGTGTGAACATGGATACCTGACGTGTAAAATGGTGTGTGTACGTGGTGTGTGTGTGTGTGTGTGTGTACATGTAGGGGGTGTGTGAGGGTCAGGCAGGGTCATGAGTCTTACAAGACGTCTTCAGCTCCACCAAATTCCTTGAGCTGGTGGTGATGGGGAGGAGGAGGAGGAGGAGGAGGAGGAAGGGATGAGGAAGTGAAGGAAGGAAGGAGGAGGGAAGGAAGGAAGGAGGTCTAGGAGGTGGAGGGGGAACAGAAGGAGATCATCGTGTATTGATGATGACCCCTCCATTGTTAGGTCCCCCTCACCCTACACATCCTCACCACCCTACATTTCACCACCCCGATCACGACATTATTAAGACTCAACAGCCCGCCTGACTTGAGCCATAAACTGACTTGTATCGGAGAAAAAAAGGTAAAACGTCCAGATGAAGAAGAAGTGTTTTGACATTCTCCCAACGTTCAACATAACAGGGTTAGGGGCAGGACGCCCTGTGCTTCCTATATAAGGCGAACGGGGGCTGCCCTCTCTCCCCACTTACTCCTACCCACTCACCCTCCCTCCCTCCCATCTTCATCATGTGTTCGTCTAGGATCTAAAATTCGCTCTCTCTCACGGCACCAAGACGTCCTCTGTGTTGTGACGAAACATTTTAGGACACAGTGATGACGAGAGACGCGAGGACGGTGGGCTAACATCGTTATAATGTACTCTTTTATTTCGTTTTGTGTGTGTGTGTGTTTGTGTGTTTTTTTGCGGGATTTTTTTTTGATGTGTGTGTGTGTGTGTACGGGGAGGTGTGGCGCGCGGTACCCGCTGTTTACCTCACTCAGCTGGTAATTTGACAACATTACTGAGGATGAAGACAAAATCCCCAGAGCAGCGACACAGCAGCCTGGACGGAGGACTCGCTGTGACCTTGAATGTAAATGTTAACCTTATATTGTGTCAAGTAGTGTTCCCAGACCCCGGCCTAAACAAAAAACAGCTGCTGTGGCCGCTACCTTGTTGGCTGTGTCGATGACCACCCAGCCTTACCTCCCGATGGAGAGATAACCCAGGGATAAAGAGGTGCTGGGTGGTGGTGGTGGTGGTGGTGCTAGTGGTGGTGGTGGTGCTATGGGGTGGTGGTGGTGGTGGTGGTGGTGGTGCTAGTGTGCTACGTGGTGGTGGTGGGGTGGTGGTGGTGTGGTGGTGGTGGTGGTGGTGGTTGTGGTGGTGGTGGTGGGGTGGTGGTGGTGGTGGTGGTGGGTGGTGGTGGTGGTGGTGGTGGTGGTGGTGGTGGTGGGGGGTGGTGGTGGTGGTGGTGGTGGTGGTGGTGGTGGTGGTGGTGGTGGGGTGTGGTGGGGGTGGTGGTGGTGGTGGTGTGGTGGTGCTGGTGGTGGTGGTGGTGGGTGGTGGTGTGGTGGTGGGTGGTGGTGGTGGTGGTGGTGGTGGTGGTGGTGGTGCTGTGCACTGGTGGTGGTGGTGGTGGTGGTGGTGGTGGTGGTGGTGGTGGTGGTGGTGGTGGTGGTAGGTGGTGGTGGTGCTAGTGGTGCCTGGTGGTGGTGGTGGTGGTGGTGGTGGTGGTGGTGGTGGTGCTGGTGATGATGGTGGTGGTGCTGGTGAGGTGGTGGTGCTGGTGGAGTAGGTGGTGCTGGTGGTGCTACTGAGGTGGTGGTGGTGGTGGTGGTGGTGGTGGTGGTGGTGGTGGTGCTACTGGTAGGTGATGATGGTGGTGCTGGTGGTGGTGCTGGTGGTGGCTGGTGGTGGTGGTGCTGGTGGTGGTGGTGGTGGTGGTGGTGGTGCTGGTGGTGGTGCTGGTGGTGGTGGTGCTACTGGTGGTGGTGGATGATGGTGGTGGTGCTGGTGGTGGTGGTGGTGGGTGGTGCTGGTGGTGGTGGTGCTACTGGTGGTGGTGGTGGTGCTGGTGGTGGTGGTGCTGGTGGTGGTGCTGGTGGTGGTGGTGGTGGAGGTGGTGGTACTGGTGGTGGGTGATGGTGGTGCTGGTGGTGGTCAGCAGTGGCGCTGGTGGTGGTGCTACTGGTGGTGCGGTGGGGTGCTGTGTGGGTGGTGGTGGTGGTGGTGGTGGTGGTGCTGGTGGTGGTGCTACTGGTGGTGGTGATGATGGTGGTGGTGGTGGTGGTGGTGGTGCTAGTAGTGGTGGTGCTGGTGGTGGTGGTGGTACAGGTGGTGGTGGAGTGGTGTGGTGCTGGTGCACTGTGGTGGTGTGGTGGTGGTGGTGGTGGTGGTGGTGGTGCGTAGGTGGTGGTGGTGGTGGTGGTGGTGGGTGCTGGTGGTGGTGGTGGGTGGTGGTGTGGTGGTGCTGGTGGTGGTGGTGGTGGAGGTGCTGGTGGTGGTGGTGCGGTGTGGGTGATGGGTGGTGGTGGTGGTGGTGCTGGGTGGTGGTGTGGGTGGTGGGTGGTGGTGGTGGTGGTGGTGGTGGTGCTGGTGGTGGTGCTACTGGTGGTGGGTGGTGGTGGTGGTGGTGCTGGTGGTGGTGGTGCTACTGGTGGTGGTGGTAGTGGTGTGGTGGTAGTGGTGTGGTGGTGGTGATGATGGTGGTGGTGCGGTGGTGGTGCTAGTGGTGGTGGCTGGTGTGGTGCTACTGGTGGTGGTGCTGGTGGTGGTGCTACTGTGTGATGGTGGTGGTGCTGGTGGTGGTGGTGGTGGTGGTGGTGGTGCTGATAGTAAATGGTGCTAAGAGTAATCCCACCCCACTCCTCTCCTACCTTACCCTACCTCACCCTACCCCTACCCTCCCACCCTACCCCCACCCTAAAGAGCCTTATCACCAGTTAAGGGTCACTGCCCTACGCCTGCAGCCATCATCTTAGTGGAGCAAATCCGGGAAGAAATTTCAACACATACCCACCCCACCCACACCACACCCACACCCCACACCCACCCCACCCACCCACACCCCACCCACCCCCACACCCACCCCACCCCACCTCCCACCCCACCCCACCCCACACACACAACACCACACACACACCACACCCCACTCCACCCCACCACACCACACCACCCCACCCCACCACACCCCACAACACCACACCTCCTACCACCCCACCACACACCACCACACCTCACACCCCACCACACCCCACTCACCACACACCAGCCTGACCACACCACGCCACCACACACACCACACCAGCCGCCCACCACGCCGCCCACCCCACGCCGCCCACCCCACCCCACGCTGCCCACAGTGCTTTATTGAATATTATTGGATGTCAGAGATCAAGGACAGTAGGACTAAGGCAGGAGGCAAGGAGGGATCCTACAGTCAGAGATGAGTCCGATGGTGAAGGACGCCCTCAACCAGATTTTGATGATCAATTGTTATTTTTGTTCTTTAGAATATGATGGAGTGTGTCCTGTCTGTCTGTCTGTCGTTGTCTGTGTTGTCTGTTCGTCTGTCTGTCTGTCTGTCTGTTCGTTCGTCTGTCTGTCTGTCTTCCCCTATATACATTATCGCCGCAGGAAGAACAAAAAATGCAAGACTACAGGAATTTAAATAAACAGTAGAATGTTATCAACAGTATATTAGTAACAGAATAGTATCAACAGTATAGCATTAACAGAATAGCATCAACAGTATAGTATTAACAGTATAGTATTAAACAGAGTATTAAAGAATAGTATTAACAGTATTTAAATTATGAGCACCAAAGAGTATTATTAACAGAGAGAAGAATATTTTATAGCCCGTGTGTATTAATATGGAGTCAAAGGATCACCGTGTTTACATTTCATCTCGAGACTGTTTGTATATTGAGTATTATCCGCTGGACTTGTCTGTAGGAAGCAGAGAGAAAACATCCAGGGAGAGGTAGGTTTGTCACGGGGGGGTAGGTTTATCACGGGGTGGGGTTGTCACGGGGGTAGGTTTATCACGGGGTGGGGTTGTGATGGGGGTAGGTTTATCACGGGGGTGGGTTGTGATGGGGATCGGTTTGTCACAGGGGTAGGGTTGTATTGGAGTTAGATTTGTCATAGGGTACGGTTATCACAAGGGTTGAAATATCACAGAGGTAGGAATATCACAGGGAATAGAAATATCACAGGGGGTAAAAATATCACAGGGAGTAGAAATATCACAGGGGGTAAAAATATCACAGGGAATAAAATTATCACAGGGAGTAGAATTATGGCGACAGGGATAACCACACAGGCAGTCATGTCATCAAAGGAAAGCTTTTTATCACAAACTAATCAGCGGCAGTAATTATGACGACAACAACAACATCAGCAGTTAACAGCATGAAACACAAAACTCAACAACTAGTGTTTATGTTTTAACAGCAGAGAGAACAGCGTGGTACAGCAGTTAATGTTAAATATAAAGGCGGTAAATTTAACAGCAATTACGTAAGAACAACAGCGGTAGAGGCAAGTACAGTACAGCAACAACAGCAGCAGGGAAATGAACAAAAACAAATTAACAAAAAACAAAACAGTAACATTAACATATCCTGCAACAACGACAATAAGGAAATACAACAATATTAATTTTAACAACAATGACAAGAATAACAACAACAACAATGACAAAACAAAATAAACAATAACAAGCACAAAGCTTATTTATGTTTGGGATTTAAAATTTAATGTGAATTGAATATTTAGACTAGGATAGAAGAGGGAGGGGGGTGGTGGTGAGAGGAGAGACTAATGAGAGTAAATGAGGAAGTGGAGGAGGAGAGAGAAAGGGGAGAGAGAGAGAGAGAGAGAGAGAGAGAGAGAGAGAGAGAGAGAGAGAGAGACTGGCTCTTATCTTCCCTGAACACGTGCTTAACTAAATTTTCTTTGCGTAAAACTTACTATGTAAATTTATCAAAATCAGTTTAGGCGTCCGGAAGATGTGGGTGGTGGGTGGGGTGAGGGGTAGGTGGGGGTGGGGTGGGTGGGGGGTGAGGGGTGGTGGGGGTGAGGTGGGTGAGGGGTGGGTGGGTGGGTGGGGTGATGGGTGGTGATGGGGGAGATGGGAAGAGGAAGAGAGAGGGGTGGAGGGATGGAGGGCAAGGAGGGGGGAGAGGGGTGGAAGAGGAAGGGTTAGGAGAAAGAAGAGGTGAATTGGTAAGGAGGGACGGGAGATGGAGAGGAGGGGAAGAGGTTAGGAGGAGGCAGGAAGAGGTTAGAGGAGGGGGCAGGAAGAGGAGGAGGAGGAGGGGCAGGAAGAGGGAGGGGGAGGAGGGGCAGGAAGAGGAGGGGAGGAAAAGGTTAGATCCATCATCGGGCTGATAAAATGACCAGATATTCGGGTCCATTGAAGACTACTTACTATTTGTGTCACACACACACACACACACACACACACACACACACACACACACACACACACACACACACACCGACCAGTGGACCGATTACCGATATTATAGACAGTTACCGGAAAACAAACAACAACTTCAAGAAACTTGCCGGTGTAGTAAGAGTAGATGTCCGGATATCAGGAAACAGTGAACGGAAATAACTTGTACTCGTCATATTCGGATAAGGAGGCACTATATCCGGTTCTGATTTAACTTAATGCCCGGATTAACGGTACCAACAGTTATTAAAAGATCCGGTTAAGAAAAAAAAAATACATTCCATTGGTCCACTTCAGCTCCGCCACGTCATCAACGAACTAACATGGCGTCAAAGTTACCCTGAGACTCTTCCCTTAACCTAACCTAACCTAACCTAACCTAACCTATACCCTTAACTAAACACACTTAAGACTGTCTTGAGAAGCGGTCACTAGGGTCTTATATCAGCTGGAGACGTCTTGTGGTCTTGGGCTTGTTAGAGACCAACTATCGTACAAGGCTGCTGTAATCTGATCCCCAATTGGCTGGAGTAGTGGTGGTTCAGAGGTGACGTCACGAAGGATTGTTTACTACTGAGGGTTGGTTACTGATAAGAGGTTAGGTTAGGTTTTGTTTTGTTTTTGTAGTAAGCAGTTTCCTCCATTGAGTACGATGACCTAAACAACTTGAGTACGATGACTTAACAACCTTTGAGTACGATGACTTAACAACCTTTGAGTACGATGACTTAACAACTTTTGAGTACAATGACTTAACAACCTTTAGGTACGATGACTTAACAACCTTTGAGTACGATGACCCAGACAACTTGAGTACGATGACGTCATTCCTTAATAAGAACACCATCTAGCGTTTTCTCGTGACCTTTCATAAGATATTACAAGGGGTCAACTCAGGTCACGACGATGATGTGTTTTGACCCAAATAATAATAATAATATATAATTCACCTGTCTTACCTGTCTCACCTGTCTCACCTGACTCACCTGTCTCACCTGTCTTACCTGTCATTATAAGAGTTCATTATTGTCACCGCCATTGAAGACAAACGGGAACTTAATTTATTTTTTTATTCCTGTTGTCTTCATTTTTCTTGAGGCTGTTACAAGAGGTCAGCTGAGGTCAAGACGATGAGGTAAAATTAAAGGAAAAAAGATACGAGTTAACTTTTATTTGTTAGTGGTTGTTGAAGGAAGTCAGGTACACCTCGGGTCAGTATTTTCCTTCGGTGTTGTTGATGTTGCAAAGGTCAGCTGAGGTCAAGATGGCGGGGTACAGCTTCAGAAAAATGCTTTCGGGTTGTTGCCGCCGAAGGGAAACACTCAGTCGGCTACTGTTGAGCGCCCCTTGGGATGTTGCAGAGGTTGCTGATTAATAGTGTGTGTGTGTGTGTGTGTGTGTGTGTGTGTGTGTGTGTACAAATAAAAAACTAGTGCCGTGTTTATGACGAAAGCAGGAAACAAATGCCTTATGTATGTAACGAAATGAACTTCTACTGTATATAAGGAATTAATTAACCGAGTACCATGTATAACGAAATAGTGATATAACTCTGGTATAACGAAGTGCTTATAAGGAAGGAGGTCATAATACAAGAGTGACCTGACATGACCTCGTGTAGGAGGAGGATGAGACGTGTTTCACCTGACCCCACCCCCCTTCCTACACACTACCACACCTCCCCCCACCACACCTCCCACCTCCTCCCACCACCCCCACCATCTCTCATTTATTCCCCGGCGCGGCTAATTACAGTCCCTGCTCTTTTTGTCCGCCATTTGCTCGCCGGCGTTAATGACAGACACGCCTCTCATTTTATCCTGCTTAATTAGGGAATTTTGACTAATATATTTCACAAAAGCGCTGCATGCAAATATTGGTGTCACCCTCGATGGAAAGAACCGCTCATGTAAAACGTTTTATTTAATGTTCTGTTTTTTCCCTGTGTTTTATAACTGTTTTATTTCGTGTTTTTTTTTGTTCGTAAGCGTTAATGACCCTGAACTACTGTATTACGGGTGATTTACATGATGTTGAATGTGTATTAAGACAAGTGTATGTATGTATGTATGTATGTATGTATGTATGTATGTATGTATGTATGTATGTATGTATGTATGTATGTATGTATGTTTTGTTTTGGATGGGATGTATTATATAGTAGAGTTTAAACGAGTAATCTCTCTCTCTCTCCTTCTACTAAATAGGCTTCCACTGACACGTCAAACTCGACCTACCCCTTCCCCTTCCCTTCCCCTTCTCCTCCCCTCTTCCCTCCCCTCCATGAATAAAAACATAAGACCATAAAAAAAGGGGATATGTTTCATGGTGGTCCTTCTGGATATGAAATAAGCGACCCCTTCCCCACCCTTCTCCCTTCCTTCCCCTTACTTCCCCTTCCCTCACCCTTCCCCTGCCTACCTACCTACCACCTCTCTTCCCTACCCTTTTCTCTATCCTCTTCTTATCCCCTTGCCCTCCATTCCCCTCCTTCCCCTACCTACCTACCTTCCCCCCTTCCTTCCCCTTCCCTACCCATTCCTACTTCCTACTTTGGGGAATATTTTGGATTCTCTCTCTCCCTGGAGATTAATTAACAAGGACAGGTGAACAGTATCTAACAACCTCCCAAAATACGGAAGAGAGAGAGGTTCATCTCTAAGATGGAACAAAGAGAGAGTTCAACTCTCTAAGATGGAACAAGAGAGAAGAGAGGGGTGGTTAAAGCCGTACTAGAGACCATCGTAAAAGTTCTAATGTGAAAATAGTGTTGTGGAGCCGTAGAGAGAGACGTGTTATACTATAGGTTGAGCGAGACAAAGTGGAGCTAATTATCCCAGTAGTGATTTCTTTCTCTTTTTTTGAGTGGGAGAAAGAAGTGGGAGAGGGTGAGGTGGAAGGAAGATGAGATAAGAAGATAGAAGGGAGGAAGAAAGGGAAAGAAGGGAGAGAGATATTGGGAGAGGAATGTAAGGAAGAGGAGTTAGAACAGAGATAGGAGGAGGGAGGGAGGGAAGGTGGAGAGGTAATGGAGGAGAGAGAAAAGGAGGGGGGTGGGGTTGGAGATATGTAGTAGGAGATAATGGGGGTAGGAGAACACAGTCGGAAGAAAGCAAAAAAAAAAAAAATATGTACCTGTATATTCTGGTACACATAGCCTGTCATAATGTGTGTTTTTGATACATATATATACATGGAATACATATAATAGGTATTTTATCTCCTCCACTATGATTGGTCCATGAACAATGCCTCCGTGTTTGTGCTAATGGTCGATAAAACGAGAGACGGAGCAGATTCTAATGGTTTGTTTTTGTTAAGGAGACAGTACATGGGTTTTAAATGCGCATGGTGCTGTATTAGGGAGCTGTGTGTGTGTGTGTGTGTGTGTGTGTGTGTGTGTGTGTGTGTGTGTGTGTGTGTGTGTGTGTGTGTGTGTGTGTGTGTGTGTGTGTGTGTACAAAAATAGTCAGGTCTGGTTGAGGAAATAAACATGTCCAAAACCAGTCTCGTGCCAGCTTTCGCCCTCTGACCTGACCCCTTAAGAGGTCAGGCAGGTGTAGCCAATCAATAGTACAGGTAAATTAATTAGTGGTACCTGTTTGTGTGTGTGTGTGTGTGTGTGTTGAACCTTGTTATGGTGGTCAGTGGCATATGTTATTGTGAAGAAGAAGAACAACAAGAACAAGAACAAGAATAAGAAGAATAAGAAGAACGTGTTAGCAGAGAGAGAGAAACTAAGTCAGGATGCGAAGGAAGAAAGGAGGAAGAAGAAAATGAAGGAAGGGAGGATGGGAAGAAGTGGAAGAAGAATAAAGGGAGGGAATGAAGAAGAAAGAAGAGGAAGGAGAGGAAGGATAAAAGGTGAGGGAGAGACGAAAAGTTTACATTTGTATAAATTTATGTACGTGTGTATGTATGTATGTATGTATGTGTATGTATGTATGTATGTATGTATGTATGTATGTATAAAATCCAATAGCTGTTGTGGTATCAATTGTGTCCCACAGTAATAGAAGAGAAAGGGAGGTGAGAGTTGTGTGAAGAGAGGGAGAGGGGAGGAAGAGAGAGGGGAAGAATGGAAGGGGAGGAAGAGAAGAGGGAGGATAGGGAGGTGAATAGGGAGGGAAGAGATTAGAAACCTTGTTGGGAGAGAGAGAGCCACCACTGTCTACCCCCCCCACGACCCTCCATGGCGCCCAGAATTAGTAGTGACTCGAGTGTTTGCGTCGAGTGTAAACATTGTCACTTGCTGCCATATCCGCCCTGTGACTCTCTCTCTCTCTATTTGATTATTTTTTCTCAGTATTGAAGTTTATTTTACTCGTGATTTATCAAGTCTTTCCTCCCCTCATCTCCTCCCTCTCCTCACCTCCCCTCTCCTCACCTCTCCCCTCACTGTGATTGGTAAAGGCCCAACAAAGGGTTCCCTTGTGTTTATTAAAAGCCTGTAGCTGGGAATGTAAATGAGACAATACAGCCAACGTTTGATTTGTGCTTACTAATATCTCCATTTTGTTGGGGATTGTTGGTGATGGTGGTGGTGATGGTGGTGGTGATGGTGGTGGGTGGTGGTGGTGATGGTGGTGGTGGTGGTGATGGTGGTGGTGATGGTGGTGGTGATGGTGGTGGGTGGTGGTGGTGGTCTATCTCTCTCCTCTCTCTCTCTCTCTCTCTTCCCTCTCTCTCTCTCTCTCTCTCACTATCCAAACATGACATTTACATCGGACAGGATTTATTGGTTTTCTTCTGTTTCCTCCCTCCCCTCTCCCTTTCTCTCCTCTCCTTTCTCCCTCTTTCTCGCCCTTTCTCCATATCCTCCCCTTCTTTCCCACTCCTCCTTTCCTCCTCACCCCTCTGTTCCCTCTCCTCCTCCCCTCTCCTCCTCCCTCTCCTCCTCTCCTCTTCTCCCTCCCCCTCTTCTCCCTCCCTCTTCCAGAAAATAGAAAATTAAATACTTGAAAGTATTTTAGCCTAAAGTTTGTGTGTGAAAAAGTAAAGTTTGTAGGAAGAGAAGACAGAGAGAGAGAGAGAGAGAGAGAGAGAGAGAGAGAAGAGAGAGAGAGAGAGGTGTTGTTATCCCTGACTTGTTGTGTCCTGATATTGAACTTACCTTAATTTTTCTCCTCTTCATGGACTTGGTCGTGTCCTCGTGTTGGACTTGGCCGTGTCCTCGTGTTGGATTGGCCGTGTCCTCGTGTTGGACTTGGCCGTGTCTCGTGTTGGACAGCCAGGTGTCCTCGTGTTGGACTTGGCCGTGTCCTCGTGTTGAACTTGGCCGTGTCCTCGTGTTGGACTTGGCCGTGTCCTCGTGTTGGACGGCCGTGTCCTCGTGTTCTTGGTGTTTATTCTCTCTCTCTGATTTATCGGGTCTCCGGCACCTTCTCCGCTGACCGACACTGATTGACTCAGGAAAATTGGGTGAAAGAAATTGTTACTTTGCCCTAAGAGGTAGAAATGGGGGGGATGAGAGAGAGAGAGAGAGAGAGAGAGAGGCTACGACAGCAGGATTAAAGAACAGCAATATTTAACAGCAACTAGACGAAGAAAGAAGATAAATAAATGTACAGTACAGATGAAACAACAACAACATCAGCTGCATCAACAAAAACAACAGCTGCATCAACAACAACAACAGCTGCATCAACAACAACAACAGCGGGAACAGCAATTGTATCGATATTAACAACAGCAGCTGCACGAAGGAAACAAAACCAGTAACCACAACAATAACAGCAATATTAACAGCAGTCACACCAAGACAAATAACACAATAACAGCAGTGGCGGCCGTGGGCAATAGGGGAGGAGGAGGAGAAGAGGGAGGAGGAGGAGGAGGAGGAGGAGGAGGAGGAGGAGGAGGAGGAGGAGGAGGAGAGGAAGGTGAGGAGGAAGAGAAGTAGGAGGGGGAGGAGAATATGATATCGAAGGGGGGAAGAGAAGAAGGAAGAAGGTGAGGAGGAAAGAGGAGGAGGAGGAAGAAGAAGAGAATATGATGTCGAAGGGGAGGAAGAGAAGAAAAGGAAGAAGAAGAAGAAGCAGAAGGAGGAAGAGGAACAAGAGACGCCCTGGGTGATGAGTACCCCGAGTCTTCACAGGGAGTTTGTGGTGTGGGGCAAATAAATAGGGAGTTGGTGCTTGTTGGCTGCCGCTACAGCAACTTTTTTTCTGATCTGCTTTTTTTGTTAGAAACGTTTGTTGCTATTTAAGAACGTTTTTATTATGGGTTTAGGAACGTTTTTGTACATAAGGATCCTTTATTATTTTTAAGAACGTTTGGTATTATTTTAGGCTCACTCACTCGCATAGACTCACCTAGGCTGAGACTCACAGAGGCTCACACCCAGCACTAAACACACTCAAACACACACACACACACTAACACACACACACACACACACTAGCACTGAGTATGTCTGTCTTGAGTTAGTATAACAATAAAAGGTGTTAGTAGAGATAATGATCAGTTTAATTTGAGTTTTATGACAAATTTCAGCATAAAACACGACAGTGGAGGTGTTTAATGGAGCCTTTGTCTTATTAAATGAAATTGATTCTGTTGTTGTGTCTGTCGTGTTGTTGTTGTTGTTGTTGTTGTTATTTTATTATTGTTTTTATTATTGTTGTTGTTGTTGTTGTTGTTGTTGTTGTTGTTGTTGTTGTTGTTGTTGTTATTGTTGTTGTTATTTTATTATTGTTGTTGTTATTTTAGTATTGTTTATGTTATTGTTGAAGTAAGTAATGTTGTTTTTGTTGTTTTTATTATTGTTATTATTATTATATGTTATATTTTGGGGGAATATCTTGATTTTTTCTTCCTTTGATATATTTTTTTTTGAGAATTAATAAACTTATAAATACATATAAGAATTAAAATACTCAAAGATACATAAATAGATTAATATACATATAACTACATAATGAAGGGTTAAAATACATATAACTACATAATGAAGGGTTAAAATACATATAACTACATAATGAAGGGTTAAAATACATATAACTACATAATGAAGGGTTAAAATACATATAACTACATAATGAAGGGTTAAAATACATATAACTACATAATGAAGGGTTAAAATACATATAACTACATAATGAAGGGTTAAAATACATATAACTACATAATGAAGGGTTAAAATACATATAACTACATAATGAAGGTTTACCAGATACTCGTTTAACACACAAACACCAACGGCTCGTAAGTGATTGACCCGGACTTAGGAGTTTTCACCTTCCGACCGAGTTTTAGTTGAGATAAATGCTGTATAAATTCCCACAAGCACGGGGAATTTTATCTGAGGTCGGGGCATCGTAAACCAACTTAAGCTTACCCCTACTTTGTATGATATAATAGTCGTTTGTGGTGGAATTTATCCAGGCCGGAACTTTGTGAGTTAGAGACGAAAATTCTTGAAAAATAAACTTATACCGAAAGGAAATAATAAGAGGGAGTCAAATCGGGATTCATTTTCGTAGAGTTTCGTTCGTAAATTGTTTTAATAGAATGGTAATAAAAGTGAAAATATTAAAAATAGTCAAATTGAGATTAATATTTTGTAGTTTCGTTCAAAATTCTTTTAATACAATTATAAAAAAGTAAAAAAAAATAATAATAAAAATAATAAGTCAAATGTTAATTAATATTTTTAGTTTCGTTCAAAATAAAAAATAAATAAAAATCACAAAAGTAGAAAAATAACAATAGACAAAAAAAGTGAATTTATTGTTATTAAAAAGCTCTTAAGCTCTTAAGTATATTGTTGGTAAGTGTTAAGTAAAGGTTATGCACTTGTAAAGTTGTTCTCTCACTTAAACAGCCACTTACACTGTGCTAACTCAGTTTAAAGGGCTTGGACTACAAGTTTTAACAGTATCAGCGGACAAGGAATGCCAAGAGGGTCTCTCTCTCTCTCTCTCTCTCTCTCTCTCTCTCTCTCTCTCTCTCTCTCTCTCTCTCTCTCTCTCTCTCTCTCTCTCTCTCTGTTTCTCTCTCTCTCTTTTTTGTTTCCCTTTCTAACTAAATAAGACTCAGACCATGCCACTCAGAACACCTATAAGACGATCACTCAGACAATCAGGATAATATCTGTAGCGGTCAGGAAGCAAGGCGTGACCAGTGTGTGCCGTGGCCGAGCGGTCAGGAATATTAAGTGACCTGCGTTTGATCCCCCCCCCCAACCTTCCCCCTCGAGTACACGCCGCGTAGAAAGTGGATGGGAGAGAGAGAGAGAGAGAGAGAGAGAGATTCTCTTGAATTATTATTTCGATGTAGTTATCTCTGAACCATGGCCTCCAACCTCACCCTTGAACCGCGGCCTCCAACCTCACCCTTGAACCACGGTCTCCAACCTCACCCTTGAACCACGGCCTCCAACCTCACCCTTGAACCACGGCCTCCAACCTCACCCTTGAACTGCGACAAACATGACCTCCACGAACTCATTCATTCGTTACCGCCATGGACTGAAAGTGACGGGGTGCAGTACGATAACTTGGGCTCAGAAAACACCGCCGTCACCCCCAGTTGCTGCCAGACGTACGTGAGGATTTGACATTCAGGATTAAAACAGATCAGATTTTCTAAGATTTGTGCGTTAATCCTTTTCCTGTAACTGAGGATTAAGAAGACATATAGCAGATTAACAAAACACACGACTCAAAGGCAATAAAAAACAAAATGGCTTCCAAATTATACCATGACTCTATTTAAAAGCTAAATATTTCCTTTCATCTACAGTTAAAAGAATTAAACCTATAAATTATCAAGAATTATTATTATTTTTTAATTTCATTCATATTTTTGTTTAAGCAAGAATTCAACAATGTGTCTGGTACGATAACTTGGTCAGCCTTGGTGGTCGTCATACTCCCCGCTGCCAGACGTACTGTATTATTCTCTGTGTTTATCATTATATACCAGGTGTTATATTGACGTTCTCAGTGAAGCTCTTGGGCACGAGATGAGTATACCTTTGTGTGGGGAGCATACCTTTGTGTGGGGAGCATACCTTTGTGTGGGGAGCATACCTTTGTGTGGGGAGTATACCTTTGTGTGGGGAGTATACCTTTGTGTGGGGAGTATACCTTTGCCCTTAGAGTATACTTATTTATTATTGGGGAGTATATGCAGCCTTTGTGTGGGAGCATACCTTTGTGTGGGGAGCATACCTTTGTGTGGGGAGCATACCTTTGTGTGGGGAGCATACCTTTGTGTGGGGAGTATACCTTTGTGTGGGGAGTATACCTTTGTGTGGGGAGTATACCTTTGTGTGGGGAGTATACCGCAGCCTTGAGCAACAGGGGAGTATACATATTATACCACAAAAAATGAATTAAATAAACACGACCAGATGAAATTCACACGAGAAGAGATAATGAAGGAGGAGGAGGAGGAGGAGGAGGAGGAGGAGAGACACGCAAGGGAAGAAATAAAATAAAATAAAGAAGAATTATTATTTATTTGGCATGATTATACTGCCCGTGGAGTGTGTAGGTCAGCCTCTAGTGTATAGGTCAGCCTCCAGTGTGTACAGTAGGTCAGCCTCCAGTGTGTAGGTCAGCCTCCAGTGTGTAGATCACCATGCTACAACGTCTGTCTGTTTGAGTGTGTTTCCCTGGCTCTTCTGACCTGCCTTTACCTCCCCCCTGACCCTCCCTGACCTTCTGACCCCCTGATCTCTTAAATTCTGTTATATTACCCCGAGTATAAGGTCACTTTGGGTCAAGTATGAGGTCAACTTTTGAGGTCAGATGGTCGTTGTTCTCATGTTTTTGTCTTTCTCAACACACACACACACACACACACACACACACACACACACACACACGCACAGGTATTGTTGCTACCTGTAGTCTTATCATGGCTCGGGCTGTCACCTAGTCGCCTCAGGGCCCCAATTAACAGGTGTGGTCTATGTGTGGCGCCCCAGGTGTGTGCAATGATGAAAGACTGTTGAAGGATTAGCGAATCTCCCAGCACTTGAAGGACTAGCGAATCCCCAGCATTTGAAGGATTAGAGAATCTCCCAGAATTTGAAGAGGCAAAGAATCTCCCAGCAATTATCGCGAGACGCCGAGCATCTGAATCTCCGACACCTCTCACAAAAACTCGACAGCCATTGTTGTTGTGGGTACAAGAAGTGAGGTGATTACATAGCACCGACCCCCCTCCCCCTCTACCCCCCTCTACTCCCCCCCCCTCGCTCTCGTCTCATGGCCTGCTGGGTGTTGCTGTGGGAGAAGTGTGTTGGGGAGTGTTGGGGATTTGTGGTGGGGAGAGGGAGTTGTAATGGTGGATGGGGAGGGAAGGGTTATGTTGGGGGAATTTTGGTGAGGAAGGAGGGATTGTGGGGATGGGGAGGGGGTGGTGGGGGTGGAGAAGGGTAAGGGGGAAGATGTGTGGGGAGAAGGGAGAGAAGGGGAAGAGGATGTGTAGTAGGGGGGAGGAAAGGGGTGTATGTGGGTGTATATATAAAGCAGGTGTTTGTTTGTTTGTGTAGCGGCGGCACATGTGGTTACCTACCTCTAGGGAAGCTCTTGTTTACAAACAACTCAGTCCACCTTGTTTTTGGCACTGAAGACTTGATTACTTGCTTCTTCGTCTTGTTTGTGCGGTGTTGGAAGGAGTAGACTTGTTTGTTTATTGTCTGCTGTACACACACACACACACACACACACACACACACACACACACACACACACACAGGATGAAGTCATATGTTCCATCATGTTATAATGTGTTTACTGAAAAAAACTTTAATTTCTTATCTTGCTTCAGCCTTGATGGAGGTTGTGTGTGTGTGTGTGTGTGTGTGTGTGTGTGTGTGTGTGTGTGTGTGTTAATAATAATAATAAGAAGGAACTGTTATTATTATTATTATTATTATTATTATTATTATTATTATTATTATTATTATTATTATCAACAACCAAACAATTACCCAAATAAGAACCTAACCTAACCTAACCTAACCTTACCTTACCTTACCTTACCTTACCTTACCTTACCTAACCTTACCTAACCTTACCTAACCTGGAAAAATGTATAAGTAATTTAACTTTGTGTCATGTCATAGGTCAGTTATCGTGTGAGGTGGAGCCGTGACTGTCGCCGCCTCGTTAACCAGCGCAAACTACCTAACTGCCCCTCATTATCCAATTGCTCTAACATGGAAATTTATTAAAAATAATATTTTACTGGGTTTTTACGATAGTGAACTTTCATCTCTATTATAGTTCGTTATATGGAGGGTTTCATATATAACGGACCCTCGATATAACGGACTCTCCTCTCCATATAGTCCGTTATAGAGAGGTTTCACTTTTTTCTTCTACCTGGCCAAGTCTTTGTCACGACTTGGTTTCGCTTTCTAAAATTTCCCCCGAGTACAACGTTTCTCTCTCTGTGCTTCTGTCTCTTTTGTTTATTTCTTCTTGGTGTGTGTGTGTGTGTGTGTGTGTGTGTGTGTGTGTGTGTGTGTGTGTGTGTTTTCTTTTTGTTTCTTTTCATTTTTGTCGTTATTGGTGTTTCGGATCTGTCCTAGCGTCCAGGGGAAGGAGGAGGGAGTGAGGGAGGAAGGGGGGTAGGAGGAGAGGGGGAGGGCATTGACCTGTTGGACTTGTTTCTCGTTTATTCTTCCCCCACTTACCCCCCTTTCCTTCCCCCTCCCTTTCACTCTCTCCCCCATCTACCTCCCCCTTTTGTTCATCGTCTTTCTCTGTTTCTTTTTTCTTTCTTTCTTTCTTGTTCTTCTTACTCTTCCCTCGGTTTTTCCTTCTATCTCTCCCTCCTCCTTCCTTCCTTCTGTCCCACTATCCTTCCCTCTTTCCCTCTCCCTCTCTCCTCCCTTTCATAATTCCTTCTTCCCTCTCTCTCTCTCCTTCCTTTATACACCCTTCCTTCCTTCCACCTCTCTCCCCTTCCACCTCACCACCTTGTCTTATCACCCACTTGCTTATTCCACCTTTCGTCTTGGACCATCTCAGCGGCCCTAAATCCTTCCTTACCTGTCCGTTTGTTTATTTACCTGTGCGTTATCGTCTCCGTCTCTTATTCTCATAAACCTGTCGCTCTTTATTCTCCTCTACTCTTCTTCCCGTTCGTTCTTGTGTGTTTCATCTCTTCCTTCTTTCTCCTTTTGTTTTGTCTTGTTTGTTATTTATTCCTTCTATTTCTTATGTTATTTTGTTATCTTGTTCTACCTGTCGTTAATTAGTATCACCTGTTATTTCACTCTGTCGTATATTTTTGTTTGTTTATCTTCTTCTTCTTCTTCTTCTTCTTCTTCTTCTTCTTCTTCACGCCATCATCAATTTTACCTTCTCGCTTATTATTCCCAATCATCAGCTTTCACTTGACCTTATTTCTCATTCTATCACGTCTCTCTCTTTCTCTTTTTCTTATCGCTTCTTTGTCAGTTAATTTTTTCTTATTCCACCAATTCTCCTCCATTTATCGTTCATTTCCTTTGTCATTATCTTTATCATCTCTCACGTAAGTTTTGCATCAACAGACGACTTCCAGCACCACCTCTACTAACGCCATCTATTGACCTGGTGGCAAACTATACATACCCACCTTTTCCTTTACTACTTCCTCCTCCTCCCTCCATCTCCTCGTGTTATCTAACCCCCTTTTCTCCCCCTTCTCCCCCCCTTACCCTCACTAGGTTCATCGCCGCCATTAGGCAAATATTTACCTCCATTTATTTCACCCTTAAGATCTGGGAGTATAAACGACTTGAAGAAAGGGGCGAGAATTTCCCTTTTTTTCCTCCCTGATCTTCAGAAAGGGGGCGACCATTTCCTGTTCTCTCGCTTATATACGTATTTTTTTCTATCATAAATTATTATTATTATTATTATTATTATTATTTTTATAATTATTATATCATCATCATTTGGTCATGTCAGATCAACGTTAGGTCAGGTCAGGTCAGGGCAGGTCAGGTTAGGTCAGGTCAGGTCAGGTCAGCATTAGAGTGGTTAATCTTAAGGTAAAATAAGCTGGTGGCTAATCTACATGTGATCCCATCTTAGTTACGGTACAGTCTCAGCAGTGAACCGACGCCATATTAGCTGTCTTAAAGGAACAATTTAAAGGTGTTCTTGTATGCAAAAATCTTCACGCGATTCCATATTTATATTTACGTTGCTTTTAAGACGGTAGTGAGCACCTAACTCGAGTGCAGTGGTACCTAGACTTCAGTAATAGTCCATTTTATTCCCTGAACGTTAAGTGAACAGTTTTATGTACGATTAACGTTGTTCTTCGTTATACGTCGTTAAGTGAAGGTTTTGTAGTGTTAAGTGTTAAGTGTTTTCCTAAGTATTGGTAATGGCGTTAAGTTTTTTTTTTCTTTTGGGTGTCATCGTAGATTTTAAGTACAGGTCTGTTATAAGTGACTTTGCAGAGATTTTAAGTAAATTTAGCGTGTAAGTAGCTTTTAACCTGTTAAGTACATATCTGACATAAGTGGCGTTTCCCCAGACACATATCTCCCCTCTTAAGTGGCCCCTCCTGGCTTTTAAGATATGTCTCGTGTGTTGGGAAGATGTTGTGCTTCAATATTTACCAAGTGCTTGCAAATACGACGACGTCACCCACCTGTACTTCAGGTTATTAAAACGAAATTTCTCTTTTTTTTATTTCGTTTTTTTAGCTGTGAAATGAATGGAAGTTTCTATTTTTCCGCCAGCAAAAAAAAAATGAAAATTGAGTTCAGTGAGAGAAATCGCTGTATGTACAAGTCATGATTACAGCGAAGCGTGGAGACACCTGGCAACTGTTACGCCGCCACCGCCAGACTTGAAAGGCTGTGTTTTGCCAGCTTCCTTTCTTTCTTATATCGACTGATGCCAAGAGCCTTGATTCATTTACGTTCGTTCATGCTTATGTCATGCTATTAGCGGGAATTACTCTCCCTCGCCTCGGCTCGTTCCCGCCCGAGTTCACTTCTGGATGCTGGACGATAATTTTTCCCGTATTGCCTGGCAGCGGGAGGAGGGAGGCTGTGAGAGAGACCGTTCAACAGAGCACACGGTGGCCAGCACACGCCAGTTCAGACCAACGTTAACGTCTGAAATTGGAGCAGTTAGTATGAAAAATGGAGATTTGGGCGCCCCGCCATAAGCCCGTGAGTAAACAATTGACAAGTGGCGGGAATCCGACCTGCCACGCGTACGATGTTGAGGCCCATAACCCAGGGCTGCCAACCTTCCCCACACCGAGGCCGCCCCACGTCTACCAACCTTTCCCACCTGATTGTTGTATATATATAAAAGGAGAACAAAAATCTTATTGTGTGAAGCTGTTTGCTGAAGCAGAACGTGATTTGTGTTAACTGAACAAACGCATTGTCTGACGTATTTTTTTCACTGACGATTTATTTTACTAATTCAGAAACACGAATACAGGTATACATACAATTACAGGTGTAAGCTACAAGTACAGGTACAGAAACAAGTACAGGTACAGATATAAGTACAGGTGTAGCTACAAGTACAGGTACAGATACAAAGATAGGTACAGGTACAAGAACAAGTGCAAATTAGATACAGGTACAGATCCAGGTACAGGTGTATACAAGTCAACACAATAAGGCCACTCAAACACTACCTGGAACAGTGTACAGTGAGCACCTGTGTTTGTTGAAAATATATGGTGTGTGAATCCTTCTCCCGCGTCTATAAGGGGTTGGATCCCTTAATACATGCTACTCGATCCCATTAAAGGAGGCTTAGGTCTACAGGGCCGCGGTGGAGGAAGGGGGGAGGGGGTTGAGATATGTTTAGGGGGGGTGAGGTGGGGGAGGAAGGAAAGAAGATGATGGGGGAATTAAAGGGAGAAGGGGAAAGGGGATTGATTAAAGGAATGAGAGAGAGAGAGAGAGAGAGAGAGAGAGAGAGAGAGACCCCTCAGTCACTCCACATAACAACAGGTCTAGCCATTTAGACTCGGCTTTGATGTTAGAGAAAATTACAGAACTGTCTTTACCGTAGTCCAGTGATTGTGTGGGTTTAATTGCCCCCAACAACCTCTCAAACGATCCCCTTCCATTACCTCCAGACTACCTCCAAAAACCTCCTACCTCCAGAATTACCTCCCAAGTTGTAAAAGCGATAATGATGTTTCATGTTAATTTTTTTTGGGGGGAGGGAAGCGTCGAGTCTGAGTGATTTAGTTATTTATATATTTACATATATATACATGTTAATTTATAAATATACATAGTTTTAATGTTAATATATCTACACCTTTAAGCTTGTTAATTTATATACATACACACTTAAATATATATACTAATATTTTAACTTAATGTTTATACACACTGTTTTAACATTATATATACAAATGCGTATATAAACTAGTGTATTTTGTAGTGGGTTAATAATATAAACATACAGTACATATAGGTGTTAGTTCATACTTATACTGATTATTACACATTAACAAAAAAATTACATATTAACCATATTTTATACATTAAAATTTATAACACAGACAGACTAATGTGTCGTGTGTATTGATATATATATATATAGTGTATGACTTTACCTGAAGATGTGTATAATAGCTGTGCTAATTAGTGTTTTCTTTCTTTACAGGTAAGGTGTTGTGAGGGCGTACTCAGGTGAACCCCCGACGTGTGTGTGTGTGTGTGTGTAAAGGAAGGAAAATAAAGATGGGAATAATAGAGGAAGAGGGGAATAATAGGGAAAGAAGATGGATCAACACACACACACACACACACACACACACACACACACACACACACACACACACACACACACACACACACACACACACACACACACACACACACACACACACACACACACACACACACAGTCCCATAGATCTCACTGGAAAAAATAAAGCCTGCGAATATTCAAAGGGATTGGGCCCCCTTTTCTTCTCCTCCTCCTCCTCCTCCTTTCTTTATTACTCGGGTCTTCTTCTCCAGTATTCAAAACACTCGTTCTTCTCCCTCTCCTCCCTCCTTCTCCTTTCACCTCTCCCTCCCTCCCCTCTTCCTCCTCTGTTGCCTCCTCCTCCTCCTCCCCTTCCTCCTCCTCTTGTTCCTCCCTCCTCCCTCCCTCCCCCCTTCCTCCTCCCCTTCCTCCTCCCTCCTCCCTCCTCCTCCTCCTCCCTCATTTATAGACAAAAGAAAAACAAGGTTCATATGTCCCAAAACTAGTGACTTCAAAGACAACATGGATGCAAAATACGTCATTATTCTCCCACAAAGAAAAAAAGAAGGGAAGGAGAAGGAAGAGAGGAGAGGGAGAGAGAGAGAGAAAGTGAGGAAGATTAATGGATAGAGGAACAGAGGAAAGGAAGGAGAGGGAATTTTGAAGGTTCTCTCTCTCTCTTCTCTCTCTCTCATCAAAGGGACTCGGCTTGTGTAGTCCCTAATCGGGTTTTTGTTTGTGATAAAGATGTTTATGACTATCGCTGGTCTAAAGCTTGGTGGAGGGAGGGAAGGAGGGAAGGGTGGAGGGTGGGAAGGAGGGAAGGGTGAGGGTGGGAAGGAGGAAGGGTGGAGGGTGGAAGGAGGGAAGGGGGGTGGGTGGGAAGGAGGAAGGTGGGTAAGGCGTGAAGTGAAGAAGGAAGGGGGGGAGAAGGAGAGAGGAGGGAGGATGGAAGGAACGAAGGAAGGATGGAAAGAGAGAAGGGAGGAAGGGGAGAGGAGGAAGAGAGAAACAAGGAAAGAGAAGGAAGGAGGGCTTAGATTGGAGGAGGGAGGAGGGGGTAGCAGCGGTGAACCTTTGATAGTTCGATTGTGTTCTGTTTTCCGACTCTTGTGTGTGTATAAGTATTAAGTATACAAGTTCCTCCATAAGTATAAGTACAGAGGTTAAGTCAGAAAGGTATTATAAATGGACAGATTATTGTTAAGTAAATGGGAAGGCGGAGAGAGAGAGAGAGAGAGCTACTTTAAATGCATCACTTCTGTAATGGTGTTTGAACTGTCCTTGTTCTTATCTGGCATCGATTACTGAACCTTCATAAAATGTGAGGACTGACAGCGAGACACCTGCAATGTGACGACAGGAGATTGATGGTGGTGGGAAGTTGAGAGAGAGAGAGAGAGAGAGAGAGAGTTGGGGGTTGGTTGGGGAGGGAGAGAGGCGGGGCAGTAGGGGAGTGAGATGAGGATGGAGAGAGAGAGCATCCCTTCCTCCATTACCATCACCTCTCCTCCTCCATCCTCACTGTATCCTTTTTCCATCATTCTCCACCACCATCCTCTTCTCTCCTCCACCATCCCACCATCATTTCCCTCTCTCTGTTCTCCACCATCCCTCCCCCACTCCTTCCTCTCCTCCCTCCCCCCCCCATCTTCATCACATCCTGACGGACCCCCTCTCCTTCACTGCTCCCCTTCCTACCCTCATCTCCCCTTCCCTCTTCCCTCATCTCCTCCCTTCCCCTCCTCCCCCCGCCCCCTGCCTTGTCGTCTTACAAACTCCGATGAAACTGGCGGAATGTTGGGGGAAGGTATTTAATTATTTAATCCTGTGGGCACAAGCCAGCCTTCCGTGGCGAGAGAGAGAGAGAGAGAGGTGTTTTTTGGGGAACGAAATGCGGATTTGGACGAGAAAAGAAATTGTTTGGTTGCTGGAAGCGGATTAGTGAGGATAGGAGAGGAGAGGGTGAAGGAGGGAGGGAGGGGGTAGTGGGGTGGGGTGAAGGAGGGAGAGCGTGG
>NW_024741939.1:0-37759 GCF_018991925.1 Homarus americanus | reverse complement strand
ACACACACACACACACACACACACACACACACACAAACACACACACACACACACACACACACACACACACACACACACACACACAAACACACACACACACACACACACACACACAAACACACACACACACACACACACACAAACACACACACACACACTTGCTCTGTATTCGTTATCCTTATATCATTATTATTGCTCTCTCTCTCTCTCTCTCTCTCTCCTCTTGTTCGAATAAATTTGTCCCCATTTATACTGTTATTTTTTCTAGTTCCTCTTTATTCTCTTTACTTTTTACCGTCTGTGTTTTATTTCTCTGTTGCCTTCTCCCATTTCTCTATATTTATTACGTTTTAACTTTGTTCCTTACTTCTTCTTCTTTTTCAGTGTATTGTTGTTGGTGTTTTGTTACATTCGTCTTTTATTCTTTCTTCGACTTCTCCTGTTTCCTCTTTTTTCTTCCGTTGTATTGTGCTTTGATCTTTCACGCCACATGTATGTATATATGTATGTATGTATGTATTTATGTATGTATGTATGTATGTTTTTTGGTCTTGTTACCCAGTTAGTTGTTTTGTTTATGAGGCGCGTCTTTTGTTTTTCCATTTTTATTTATTTACCTGTAGTTTTGGTTCTTTAATTATTCCTCTTTCTTATATCTATTATATGTTTGTTTTTTACTTCCTCTTTATGTTATGTTCTCCTCGTTCTAGTAGTTCTTCTTTATATTTATTGACATTGTTCTTTGTTCTTCACACGTGTGTCGTCAGAAGACTCTCTCTCTCTCTCTCTCTCTCTCTCTCTCTCTCTCTTGGCTTTGTCTTCCATGCTATTTGTATTAACATATGATACGCCTAGAGAAGAAGACAAACAACAACAAGAGGAACAAGAAGGGGAAGGAGGAGGAGGAGGAGGAGGAGGAGGAGGACACGAGAAGGGAGGAGGAAGAGGGGAAGAAAGAAAAGGAGGAGGAGGAAAAAAAGAGGAAAAGTAGGAGCAGGAAGAGGGAGAAGGAGGAAAAGAAGAAAAAGGAGAAGGAGAAGGAAGAGAAAGAGGAGGAGGAGGAGAAAGAGGAGGAAGAGGAGAAGAAAGAAAAGGGGGAGGAGCAAGAAGAGGAAGAGGAGCAGGAAGAGGAAGAGGAGCAGAGGAGCCTTTCTCCCTCAAGTACTCCAACTTCTTACATGTTTGTCTCAATAATAATAATAAACAAACACGTGTACATAACTTTCTGGTCATGGTTAAATGGTAAGATACTTAAGATGTACACACACACACACACACACACACACACACACACACACACACACACACACACACACACACACACACAGACACACACATACACACACACACACACCACAAAAATTACATCATACTTTCCTTCGTCACATACAGCGAAACCTCCATATAACGGACACCTCTCTTCAAATAACTCTTAAGATGGGCTTTTCATATCTAACGGACCTTCGATATAACGTATTTTCACCTTTATAGTCCATTAGATAGGGGTTTCATATCTAACGGACCCTCGATATAACGGACTTTTCCCTACACATAGTCCGTTAAATAAAGGTTTTACTGTACTGTACTAGTTAAAGAGTTTAAGGGAGATAATTGGAGCTGGGGTGACGCATATCAAGTGAGTATTAGAGGCATTTATTGAGAGAGAGAGAGAGAGAGAGAGAGAGAGGGAGAGAGAGAGAGAGAGAGAGTGTTCACCTCGGGCAGGGAATGTTGTGGGAAAGAGTAGGAAGCGGGTTGACCAGATGAGAGGGAGAGAGATGAGTGATTAGGCTGGGAAGGAGGAAACAGTAGGGAAGGTAAAAGGTATTAAAAATAAAATAGAATAAGAATACGAAGAAGAAGAATAAGAAGAACAAGAATAAGAAGAATAAGAATATGAAGAATAAGAATAAGAATACGAAGAATAAGAATAAGAAGAATAAGAATAAGAAGAATAAGAATAAGAAGAATAAGAATAAGAAGAATAAGAATAAGAAGAATAAGAATACGAAGAATAAGAATAAGAATACGAAGAATAAGAATAAAAATACGAAGAATAAGAATAAAAATACAAAGAATTAGAATAAGAATACGAAAAATAAGAATAAGAATACGAAGAATAAGAAGAATAAGAATAAGAATACGATGAATAAGAATAAGAATACGAAGAATAAGAATAAAAATACAAAGAATTAGAATAAGAATACGAAGAATAAGAATAAGAATACGAAGAATAAGAAGAATAAGAATAAGAATAAGAAGAATAAGAAGAATAAGAATAAGAAGAATAAGAAGAATAAGAATACGAAGAATAAGAATAAGAATACGAAGAATAAGAATAAAAATACAAAGAATTAGAATAAGAATACGAAGAATAAGAATAAGAATACGATGAATAAGAATAAGAATACGAAGAATAAGAATAAGAATACGAAGAATAAGAATAAAAATACAAAGAATTAGAATAAGAATACGAAGAATAAGAATAAGAATACGAAGTATAAGAATAAGAAGAATAAGAATAAGAATAAGAAGAATAAGAAGAATAAGAATAAGAAGAATAAGAATACGAAGAATAAGAATAAGAATACGAAGAATAAGAATAAAAATACGAAGAATAAGAATAAAAATACAAAGAATTAGAATAAGAATACGAAGAATAAGAATAAGAATACGAAGAATAAGAATAAGAAGAATAAGAAGAATAAGAATAAGAAGAATAAGAAGAATAAGCATACGAAGAATAAGAATAAGAATACGAAGAATAAGAATAAAAATACGAAGAATAAGAATAAAAATACAAAGAATTAGAATAAGAATACGAAGAATAAGAATAAGAATTCGAAGAATAAGAATATGAAGAACAAGAATAAGAATAAGAAGAATAAGAATAAGAATAAGAAGAATAAGAAGAATAAGAATAAGAAGAATAAGAAGAATAAGCATACGAAGAATAAGAATAAGAATACGAAGAATAAGAATAAAAATACGAAGAATAAGAATAAAAATACAAAGAATTAGAATAAGAATACGAAGAATAAGAATAAGAATACGAAGAATAAGAATAAGAATACGAAGAATAAGAATAAGAATACGAAGAACAAGAATAAGAATCCTAACCTAGAAGAAGAAAGAAGAAAAAAGGTAAGACAGAGTGAAGGGAGAAAAAAGATGTGATAAAGTAGGTGGCAGGAATAGGTAAAGGAACTAATACACAGGTAATTAGTGTGGTAAGAGAGACAGGTAAGATTAAGTCTAGAAAAATAAACACACATACTAACACAGTAACTCTGTTTAATCCTTATGGGTGAAGAAAAATTCCGTTTCTCAAAATATTTCCAGTTTACAGCTTCTAACTTTACGGGGGAACTATGGCAACAGGTGTATACCCAAGTCTCATTTCGTTTCTTATTACTCAGAACAAACAGTGGGAACTCTAATTAACGGACTATATGGAGAGGAAAATCCGTTATATCAAGAATCCGCTAAATGCAACACCTGCAGCTAAGGTACTTTATTTATATGAAAGTCCGTAATATCGGATTAGATAGAGAAATCCGTTATATGGAGATTTCACTGTACGCAGTTCATATATACCCAAATATCATCGTATTTTCTCCATACACAAAATAAAATTAAATATTTCTTCTAACAACAAACTTCATTATAGCGAGACGTAAACGAGAAGGCAATAGTTGAGGAGAGACGTGCGAGTGAATGAATGTATCCCCGGCATGAGTAACAGTGACCCAGGGAAGATTTAATTTGGTTGAGTAATTACTAAAGTATACAATCAGAGTAGCTTTAGTATTTCACACAGAGATTCTTTAAAAACATAGGAACAAAAAAATATGGCTGAACGGGATCTTAAGGCTTTATAAATAGGAGAGAGAGAGAGAGAGAGAGAGAGAGAGAGAGAGAGATTATACGCTCGCCACAGAGGTCCATTGAAAGGTATAGGAAAGTAGAGACTCTAGTATGTCTATGAGTGGGAGGAGGAGGAGGAGGAAGAGAGGGAAGCGAGAGGGGAGTGTGACAGAGAGGGAGCTGCTAAGTAGAAAGGGATAAACTTGTGAACATGATAAACTAGGATGATGCACAGAATGAGAGGAAGGATGGAAGGAAGGTGGTGTTGAAGGGACGGGGAAGGAAAGATTCACACAGGGGACAGAGTGAGTGGGAGGGGGACAAGATTAATGGAAGATTGATACAGTGAGTGGGAGAAGGACAGGATGAGTGGGAAGCAGACAGGCTGAGCGGGAGAACAACAAGATTAATGGAAGATGGATAAAGTGAGTGGGATAAAGATCAAATAAATGAGAGGAGAATACAATAAGTGGGAGGATAACAGGGTGGATAAGGTGAGTGGGAAGAGGAGGACAATATAGACAGGAAGATAAAGGAGATAACAAGGACGAGTGGGAAGAAGACAAGATGACAAGGAAGAGTAAAACTAGTGTAAGATTCTCTTGTGTGTGTGTGTGTGTGTGTGTGTGTGTGTGTGTGTGTAATAATAATAATAATAATAATAATAATTGACGGTTTATTGAAAAAGTTCTGCAGCCCGAAGGCTGAAAATATACATTGGACATAAATGACTTATTACATACATTGGTGGTTTAACAAAAGCCTTCATTAGAGAAAGGTAAAGGAACATACAGTGAACATACAGATTAATGTAGGTGTTGAACAGCAAAAACGTAGTGTAGTAACTCCCTCCCAGATGGTGTTAGGAGGGACCTCACGTGGTGTAGTAATTCCCTCACAGATGGTGTTATGAGGGACCTGGCGTGGTGTAGTAATTCCCTCACAGATGGTGTTATGAGGGGCCTCATGTGGTGTAGTAGTTCCCTCACAGATGGTGTTATGAGGGTCCTCACCTGGTGTAGTAATTCCCTCACAGATGGTGTTATGAGGGGCCTCACGTGGTGTAGTAATTCCCTCACAGATGGTGTTATGAGGGGCCTCACGTGGTGTAGTAATTCCTCACAGATGGTGTTATGAAGGGCCTCACGGGGTGTAGTACCTTCACAGATGGTGTTATGAGGGGCCTCACGTGGTGTAGTAATTCCTCACAGATGGTGCTATGAGGGGCCCCACGTGGTGTAGTAATTCCCCACAGATGGTGTTATGAGGGGCCTCACGGGTAGTAATTCCCTCACAGATGGTGTTATGAGGGGCCTCACGTGGTGTAGTAATTCCCTCACAGATGGTGTTATGAGGGGCCTCACGTGGTGTAGTAATTCCTCACAGATGGTGTTATGAAGGGCCTCACGTGGTGTAGTAATTCCCTCACAGATGGTGTTATGAGGGGCCTCACGTGGTGTAGTAACTCCTTCACAGATGGTGTTATGAGGGGCCTCACGTGGTGTAGTAATTCCCTCACAGATGGTGTTATATGAGTGAGGTGTGGTTCCAGGCCTTCCTATCGTAGACGGATTAACACATCGCTGGTAGTTAGGTCTCACTGGCCGTTATCACTGGGTACCTGGGACCTCACTGTGCGAAAGGTCAACTTGGGTACCACTGTTACTGTTGAGTTGTTCTCACTGACTTAAGCACTGTTCACCACTGTTCACCTCTGTTTAACACTGGTTCCATTTCTTTCCTAAATGAAATAGTAACTTCTGGCGTGAACTTGTTGATATTCCGGTGGGGAGGAGGGTTCAGGGGAGGGGGTTGGTATGGCCCAACATAACAGTTGACCTGGCTGCTCCGAGAGGAGCGCCAGGTACGTCTTGACCCTTCCGTGTGTGTGTGTGTGTGTGTGTGTGTGTGTGTGTGTGTGTGTGTGTGTGTGTGTGTGTGTGTGTGTGTGTGTGTTCTACCTTTTTTAATTAACATAACCCTTTTGTATACTCTTTTCTATGTTCTAATTTCTAAACAGAACAATTATTTTATATAGATTTATCTAAAACAGAAAACCAAAAAAATCACTAAAACTCGTCACTAACTATAGTCGCTTCAGTCCACCGCTCATTAACTGGGGACTAAGGAATGACATAGTTATACCCAACTCCAGTACAGTACTCCACTACCTCACCCCACACACAGCTCAACACATCTGTCTGTCTGTCTGTCTGTCTGTGTATGTCTGTCTGTCATTAAAGGTATCTCTAGTACTAAAGATCACCTGCAAGTTTAGCCCAGGAGGTGTTCCACATATGCTCACAATATTGGGTTTTATTAATTATGAAAAGACTTTTGACTCTCACGATGCCTTTTATAAATGCTTTGAGTAATGTGAGTATTGAACAGACTGACATTGACATCAATAGTGCATATAACCAGAACGGGAATTGTACAGTCAGTGGAGTCAAGAGTGGTGTAAAATGTTGAAAACCAGAATCTAGGTCCATTTTGAATCATTAAGCGATTTTATTAACATATATAACAAGGGATTATTTTTCTATTGTGTTTCTATATCAAGTTCCATCAAACCTCTGTGGCTTAACACTGGGTATTGCCTAAATCAATTTGTTGGTTAAAAGTGTACAAGTTAATTTTAAAACTGGCAAAAGAACCACACTTAACCAGCCTATTTCTACCATATACTTTGGTTGTGAGGTAAGAAGCTTTGGTTATGTGAGGTAAAAAACTTTGGTTATGTGAGGTAAAATATTTTGGATAAGTGAGGTTAGAAGCTTTGGTTATATGAGGTAAAAAGCTTTGGTTATGTGAAGTAAAAAGCTTTGGTTATGTGAGGTAAAATATTTTGGATAAGTGAGGTAAGACGCTTTGGTTATATGAGGTAAAAAGCTTTGGTTATGTGAGGTAAAAAACTTTGGTTATGTGAGGTAAAATATTTTGGATAAGTGAGGTAAGAAGCTTTGGTTATATGAGGTAAAAAGCTTTGGTTATGTGAAGTAAAAAGCTTTGGTTATGTGAGATAAAATATTTTGGATAAGTGAGGTAAGAAGCTTTGGTTATGTGAGGTAAAAAGCTTTGGTTATGTGAGATAAAATATTTTGGATAAGTGAGGTTAGAAGCTTTGGTTATGTGAGGTAAAAAGCTTTGGTTATGTGAAGTAAAAAGCTTTGGTTATGTGAGGTAAAATATTTTAGATAAGTGAGGTTAGAAGCTTTGGTTATGTGAGGTAAAAAGCTTTGGTTATGTGAAGTAAAAAGCTTTGGTTATGTGAGGTAAAATATTTTGGATAAGTGAGGTAAGAAGCTTTGGTTATGTGAGGTAAAAAGCTTTGGTTATGTGAGGTAAAATATTTTGGATATGTGAGGTAAGAAGCTTTGGTTATGTGAGGTAAAAAGCTTTGGTTATGTGAGGTAAAATATTTTGGATATGTGAGGTAAGAAGCTTTGGTTATGTGAGGTAAAAAGCTTTGGTTATGTGAAGTAAAAAGCTTTGGTTATGTGAGGTAAAATATTTTGGATAAGTGAGGTAAGAAGCTTTGGTTATGTGAGGTAAGAAGCTTTGGTTATGTGAAATAAAAAGCTTTGGTTATGTGAGGTAAAATATTTTGGATAAGTGAGGTAAGAAGCTTTGGTTATGTGAGGTAAGAAGCTTTGGTTATGTGAGGTAAAAAGCTTTGGTTATGTGAGGTAAAAAGCTTTGGTTATGTGAAGTAAAAAGCTTTGGTTATGTGAGGTAAAATATTTTGGATAAGTGAGGTAAGAAGCTTTGGTTATGTGAAGTAAAAAGCTTTGGTTATGTGAGGTAAAATATTTTGGATAAGTGAGGTAAGAAGCTTTGGTTATGTGAAGTAAAAAGCTTTGGTTATGTGAGGTAAAAAGCTTTGGTTATGTGAGGTAAAAATCTTTGGTTATGTGAGGTAAGAAGCTTTGGTTATGTGAAGTAAAAAGCTTTGGTTATGTGAGGTAAAAATCTTTGGTTATGTGAAGTAAAAAGCTTTGGTTATGTGAGGTTAAAAGCTTTGGTTATGTGAGGTTAAAAGCTTTGGTTATGTGAAGTAAAAAGCTTTGGTTATGTGAGGTAAAAATCTTTGGTTATGTGAAGTAAGAAGCTTTGGTTATGTGAGGTAAGAAGCTTTGGTTATGTGAGGTTAAAAGCTTTGGTTATGTGAAGTAAAAAGCTTTGGTTATGTGAAGTAAAAAGCTTTGGTTATGTGAGGTGGTTATGTGGTAAGAAGCTTTGGTTATGTGAGGTAAGAAGCTTTGGTTATGTGAGGTAAAAAGCTTTGGTTATGTGAAGTAAAAAGCTTTGGTTATGTGAGGTTAAGGTGTGTGTATTTGGTTAGGTTACCACAGCCGCCATGATGGAAACAGACAACATTATTGATCTTAACAATAACTCAAACGGTTACACTTAAGAGATATAATTATCATACCTAAGCTCTTTCGTAAGCAGGTAAGAAACAGGTGTATATAACACGAGTACCAACTTTCAACACACCTTTACAAATTACTTTAGGGAACATAATCCATCAGTTAAGTCATAAACACCTGGACGTTAGGATGACTTGCTAATAACACCCGATCCCCCCCCCCCTCATCCATCCCTGCTTCACGTTTTCTATATCGTTTCATCTTCACTACTGCCTATGACCCTTATCAAACCCAAATTATCCATCTATTTACCCCAATCGACCCCAAGAACTACCAGTATACAAGGTTTTAAAGATCATTTCCTTCCTTCTCTTCTTCTCTCCTACGTACACCCTTATTCTCTAAATACTCTTCCCCTTTTATCTTCATCCTACTATTCGTATTTTCATCTACTTTCACTCTTCATTTTTTTCGTTAGCAATCTTTTATTTCCTTCTTTCAAATCATTTTTTTCTTTGTATTGATTTTCATAATATTTTTTTTTCTTCTTATTTATCCATTTCCTTCCCCTTTATTTCCCCCATTATCCCCATTCGTCTTTGTCTTTAATAACCATTTCCCATTTCTTCTTTCCTCCAATTCTCATTCTCTTTTATTTCCCTAGTTCCAATGCTTTCTCTTTTTTTTTGCAACTCCCTTCTTTCTTCATTTCCCCTATTCCCATTTTACTTTATTTCCTCGTTCCTTCATCTCTATATACCTTTTCTTTTTCCCCCTTCCAATTCCCTTCCTGTTCCACACACCAACAACTCACAAATCTTCATCTAGGGCAGAGAGGGAGGGGGCAAAAATATTGACACATCAAACAAGGCTCTATATCTTAGGCCGTCGATGGAGGGAGGGAGGGAGGGAAGGAAGGAGAAGGAAGGAGAGGTAAGGATGGACGAGGGAGGGAGTGAGGGAAGGGGAAGTTAAAATGAAAGAAGTGAATAGCAAAAATGAGAGAGAGAGAGAGAGAGAGAGAGAGAGAAGGTTGATAATTTGACCTTAATTGGATCTGAATTAAGTCTTCAAGTTCACGTAATGACGGATAATACACTAAGAAGACACTGGTGAAAGACGTGGCTTGATCACACACACTGTACTGGAGAGAACAGCTGTTAACCTAATTAAACATTGACTGAACTCCGCTCCTGCCATGACCTGCTGAGAAGTCGATGGATGGATGGATGGAGCCTTTTAAACAGTACACGGATAAAGCTCAGCGTTAGTAGAAGCTTTTACGGATAGTTAAGGGTGATATCGTCCTGGCCGCTACTATGAATAGGTAAAATTTTAACTTACAAACAAATAGAATGAAACGCTGTCAGACATAACAGATAAGTAGCGAGTATAAACTATAATTACGGTGTTAGGAGTGTAAATAACAGCGGGTTTTTTCACTTGTTTACATGGTAATTGAAATAGGTTAAATGTGTGGTGCCCCCCCCCCCCTCGCTCCTTAGACTGGACTGAGAAGGTCATTTTTCCCGACGAGTTTTATACCGTAAATAATTCGGACGAGTGAGAACAATTATATCTGCATTGTGGGTTAAAAAAAAAAGATGGTATTTGATAGATCAGCTTAAAGAAGTCAAAATGAGCTAATTTACTAGTTACAGGAGTCACGGTATTGACCTGAATGATACTCGAAAGTCAAGGAGAAAATATAGTTGAAGGCATTATTAAAATTTAGGCGAATGACACAGGAAAATTTCGCGACACACTGGCCAAAAAAAAAGATTCACTTAAACCCTACAACTTTGACGACGGTTTCCATAAAATTATAGATAGATAAATTCTTTACTTCCTCAACTGGAGCTAACTTTGATGATTAAGATAAAAAATAAATAAATAACCAAAAAGTATAAAATAATTTGAACTTTAATGGCGTTTTAACTTTTAGTGAATAAGTGAAGAAAAAAAATTCTCACCAGAAAAAATACGTAAAAAATAAAAATGACTCCAACTTGTAAAATCATCTACTTGTTTCTTACTCAATTTACACTGATGAAACGTCAGTTATGTTGGTCGTCACGTGACTACATATATTATTACTTAAACTACCGTGTGTGTATATGAGGAAGAGAAGAAACACGCACACACGCACACACACAAACACGTGAAAAACAACCTAATTGGATGATAAAAAAAACATGCGTCCAAAAACTTACCAACTTCAAGACATTTACATATAGAGCCACATCTTCTCTCTCTCTCTCTCTCTCTCTCTCTCTCTCTCTCTCTCTCCTACGTTAATTCTCAACATAACTAACCTGCACAAGTCATCCATACACCACGGGGGAGGTATTGTGTCGGGGATGAAACAGAGGAGAGGTGTGATGAGTGGGGGGTAACGCCTGAAAAACACTTGGTATTCAGCTTACCATTAAAAAAGAGCCTTTTGCTTCCACCCTAAACTAACGTACCGTAAGGTAACCTAACAACCTAATTTACCCCATCCTAGCCTAACTTAACCTAACCTAAACCAATTTAACCCATCCTAGCCTAGCCTAACCTAACCTAGCCTAACGTAACCTAATTCGTCATACACACACACACAGGTTAATAGGTCGTGTAATATTAAAAAAAAGAAAAGATTACAGCTTTTGTTTTTAGTTCGGGTTGATTGTTGTGGGTCCGGTGAAAAGGTGCGTTTGGTCAGTTGTTTGTGTACGTGAGTTTGTGATGAACGGAGAGTGACGGCTGCCTCAGTCCTTCCTTTAGCATTTGATGAAAGGTGAATAACATGGACGTATGGAGAGAGAGAGAGAGAGAGAGAGAGAGAGAGAGAGAGAGGAGAGAGAGAGAGAGAGAGAGAGAGAGAGAGAGAGAGAGAGAGAGAGAGAGAGAGAGAGAGAGAGAGAGAGAGAGAGAGAGAGAGAGAGAGAGAGAGAGAGAGAGAGAGAGAGAGACTTCTTCCTGACTGCCAAGACAGCAATCAGTAATATTGTCAATGGTTGCTGAATTATAATGATGAGAATGTTCGCAGGGTAAATCGAGCGAGAATGAAGAAGTGTTGGGAAAGAGGTGCGTGAAGAAGAAGTGCTGGGAAGTGGTGCGTGAAGAGGAAGAAGTGCCAAAGGTGCGTGAAGAGGAAGAAGTGTTAGGAAGAAGTGGTGCGTGAAGAGGAAGAAGTGCTGGAAGTGGTGCGTGAAGAGGAAGAAGTGCTGGAAGTGGTGCGAAGGGGAAGAAGTGCTGGGAAGTGGTGCGTGAAGAGGAAGAAGTGCTGGGAAGTGGTGCGTGAAGGGGAAGAAGTGCTGGGAAGTGGTGCTGAAGAGGAAGAAGTGTTAGGAAGTGGTGCGTGAAGAGGAAGAAGTGTTGGGAAGAAGTACGTGAAGAGGAAGAAGTGCTGGGAAGTGGTGCGTGAAGAGGAAGAAGTGCTGGGAAGTGGTGCGTGAAGAGGAAGAAGTGCTGGGAAGTGGTGCGTGCAAGTAACTAGGTGTTAGGCAGTGTTACTAGTCAACAACACAGCACACAGCCTCTGCCACTAGTCAACAGCACAGAACACAGCCTCTGCCACTAGTCAACAACACAGCACACAGCCTCTGCCACTAGTCAACAACACAGCACAGCCTCTGCCACTAGTCAACACAGCACACAGCCTCTGCCACTAGTCAACAACACAGCACAGCCTCTGCCACTAGTCAACACAGCACAACACACAGCCTCTGCCACTAGTCAACACAGCACACAGCCTCTGCCACTAGTCAACACAGCACACACAGCCTCTGCCACTAGTCAACACAGCACACAGCCTCTACCACTAGTCAACAACACACAGCACACAGCATCTGCCACTAGTCAACACAGCACACAGCTCTCTCAAGCACTAATCAACACATACAGCCTCTGTCACTAGTCACAGCACACAGCCTGTGCCACTAACCAATACATCACACAGCTCCTGCCACTAGTCAACACAGCACACAGCCTCTGCCACTAGTCAACACAGCACACAGCCTCTGCCACTAGTCAACACAGCACACAGCCTCTGCCACTAATCAACACAGCACAGCCTCTGCCACTAGTCAACACAGCACACAGCCTCTGCCACTAGTCAACACAGCACACAGCCTCTGCCACTAGTCACCATACAGCACACAGCCTCTTGCCACTAGTCAACACTGCACACAGCCTCTGCCACTAGTCAACACAGCACACAGCCTCTGCCACTAGTCAACACAGCACACAGCCTCTGCCACTAGTCAACACAGCACACAGCCTCTGCCACTAGTCAACACAGCACACAGCCTCTGCCACTAATCAACACATCACACAGCCTCTGCCACTAGTCAACACATCACACAGCCTCTGCCACTAGTCAACACAAACCCAAAACTTCTGCCACTAGTCAACACAGCACACAGCCTCTGCCACTAGTCAACACACAGCACACACAGCCTCTGCCACTAGTCAACACAGCACACAGCCTCTGCCACTAGTCACCAGCACACAGCCTTCACTAATCAACACATCACACAGCCTCTGCCACTATCACCACAGCACACAGCCTCTGCCACTAATCAACACATCACACTGCTTCTGCCACTAGTCAACACAGCACACAGCCCTGCCACTAGTCAACACAGCACACAGCCTCTGCCAATCACCACATCACACAGCCTCACACTAGTCAACACACATCACACAGCCTCTGCCCCTAGTCAACACACACCCAAACTTCTGCCACTAGTCAACACACAGCACACAGCCTCCAAGCACTAGTCAACACAGCACACAGCCTCTGCCACTAGTCAACACAGCACACAGCCTCTGCCACTAGTCAACACAGCACACAGCCTCTGCCACTAATCAACACATCACACAGCCTCTGCCACTAGTCAACACATCACACAGCCTCTGCCACTAGTCAACACAAACCCAAAACTTCTGCCACTAGTCAACACAGCACACAGCCTCTGCCACTAGTCAACACAGCACACAGCCTCTGCCACTAGTCAACACAGCACACAGCCTCTGCCAATAGTCACACAAACCCAAACTTCTGCCAATTAGTCAACACAGCACAGCCTCCTGCCACTAGTCAACACAGCACACAGCCTCTGCCACTAGTCAACACATCACACAGCCTCTGCCACTAGTCAACACAAACCCAAAACTTCTGCCACTAGTCAACACAGCACACAGCCTCTGCCACTAGTCAACACAAACCCAAAACTTCTGCCACAACCAGTATCAACACAGTTCACACTTCCCCTGGGGACTAACTATCACCGCTATACTTGTTGCCTGTCGGAGTGGTGGGGTGGGGGGGGAGGGATGGGGGAGATAGGGGAGAGAAATGGGGAGATAGGGGAGAGAAATGGGGAGATAGGGGAGAGAAATGGGAGAGCTAGGGGGAAATCTACCTTATCCATCTCTTTCACCAAGCAAACTGGTCCTGTCACAATATTGTATGTAAATTCGCTACGGACGCTTATTGTGTTCGTTGTTGGGCCGCCTGTAAATATGGATAAGATTAACTACCTACTTTGTCTGTCTGTCTGAGTGTCATTTATCTCTCTTTGTCTCCTCAGTTTCTCCATTACACGTCTCTCTCAGAAAAACAAAAACACTCTTTATTCTAATGTATTCTATTTTTTTCTTTTGCTTATTTATTGATGAGGTTTTGTAAGGTGGAAAAATGAGTGTTTTCTATCTCTGACTCTTAATCTCTTTCTCTCTCTCTCACTATCTCTCTCAGTCTGCCTATTGTCTAACCTTATATTGTAGACTCTCTCTCTCTCTCACTCTCTCTCTCTTGCTCTCTCTCACTCGGTTGGTGTTTGTTCTCATTTGACCCGAGTACATCAACGCAGTTTGTGATCTCGTTAAACATCCTCGTTATCCTGTTCGTTATAGAGCTGCCCTTCCATCTCTCGGGACCGGAGATTGCGTTATGGGAGTCTTCATTGATCGCATGACGTCTGAAATCTCGTTAACCTCCCTCGTTCAGTATTTCGTCATGGCATTGTACCCGAGATGGCAGTGTATGTTAAACGAGAGAGAGAGAGAGAGAGAGAGAGAGAGAGAGAGAGAGAGAGAGAGTCAATAAATAAGACATTAAACGAGACAGAATGACGTCATACATTACCATTGGCCGACTGTGACACTGAGATAAACACTGTCCACTGATTGGCTGTTTCTGCACGTCAAGTTCTTACCTCAAATGAGAAGACAAATGAATTTAGTTACGAGCTAAAAATTGGGTGAAACATAACTAACATTATACTAGGAACACGTAATAAATGTTTAATTGGTCTTACACTTATTTACAAATCCTGCTGTACCCAATTAAGATTATATGAGTGAATTCCAGCTACGACTAAGATTAAGAGGAGAAAATCTTGTAAGATGATTTTTTTTTCTTAATCATCTGTGTATTTAAATTTCCCATACACACAGGTCACCTGGGCGTTAAATTAAGCAGTGCATAAAAAAAATGATTTTTAAGGTACATATGTAAATGAAAAATTACGTAAAAGGAAACAAGTAGAATTTATCATTATATCAGTTTACTTAATTACATGGTACTATTACTGAACTCTATTATATAATTCATTTGTATATTAATTATCTCTGGACTAATTCATTTAGATAGAATCCACAAGACTAGGGCAGGGTATCAGGAACGGGTATAAGGGAGGGTAAGAGGAAAGGGTATCAGGGGGAGAGTAGGAGGGAAGACAAGAGGAAGGGTATCCGGGAAGGAATGAGGGAGGGTATGAGGGAGGGTATGAGAGGTATTATTTTCACCAAAAGTATGAAAATTCTGCACTACCACCATTTATCGCCTCCTAACCACCCCCCTCCCCCCCCATCCATCCCCAGAATTTTGGAGAGGAGAGGAGAGACACACACCCACAACAGATTCTGTTTTGATCTGAATATTTAACCCCCATGAGTCCTAGACTTAGTTATGGTAAAAGTTCAAGACACAACAAATTACTTTAATACTTGATTCTGCGCGAAACAAAAATTCTTCACTAGAAAGGTTGATTGTGTAAAGTTTCAGAATTATACATGAACCAGAAATTGCATCATGTGGATCTTAAGCCATCATATATTTTTCCTTATTTTTTAAGACAGTTTATGAAATTGAAAGTCAAGAGGGTACACACGCTAGCCCAGTGCTGGATTATTATTATCATTAATTATTATTATTATTATTATTATTATTATTGTTACCATTATTATTACTCGTTATTCTTTCAATTATTATTTTATAAAATCCATGAACGAATGGCTCTTTAAGCAGAGACAATGAGGGATAAATAGTCACAACACAGACTGTCAACATGTTTCAATAGACTTAATTTGGGCTTTGACCGTGACACACACACACACACACACACACACACACACACATAATACTCATACACAAAAGACGCACAAATAGTCATACACAAAACACACATATACTCATACACAAAACACACACATACAAACACATACATATGTAAAACACACGTACGTGCTCGTTCAGGTGACATTTATGCTTCGGATATTCCGGCAGAAATTTTTAGCAATCTGCAAATGTTTCATTGATTACTTCAGCCATACGCGTGCAGCCTCCACCCTAGTTATATGTTGGGGAGGCGCGAGGGAGAGAGGAAAGGGGGAGAAAGGGAAAGAAGAGGAGGGTTTTACACACACACACACACACACACACGCACACACACACACACACACACACACGAAAAGAAGAAAAGAGCAAAATGAGAGCGATATATTAGGAGAACGAAAAGTAAAAATCCTAATAAATGAGAAGAATTAGTGAGAGGTAAGAAATATATTGCCTTCATCTTCAAGTTCCATCAATCCATTGTTTGGTAAACGCCTACCCCAGATGCTTCCACGACCTTCTGTAATAAAACTTTCTTTTCCATTCAGTACCTCCAAAACTTTCTAATCTCTTCTCTCCATGTGCTGTACGAGCCAAACCTTTTTCCCCGTATTTCCTGTCAAGGAATCCAGTACAAGATCTCATTAATATACTGTTGGTTCGTTGTTCATCTGGCACCTCCATGTCCTGCCTACTGACATTTCATTTCCTTTGCCCTTACAATAACAAATCGTACTTTGGTTGGTGATCTCTCTCATTCTTTTTTTTCTGTGTATATAAACTGTACGTGTTAAGTCAGGCACATATCGTTTCATGCCTCTTTAAGTAGCCTGGAGTTTTTGTTTCATATTTGCTTTTCATTATCATGTCTCGGAACAATATGTCAGCATTAGTAGTGTGGACGGGTTACCCATTTTATATTTCAGGCAAAGTTGCACGATAACTAGGTACACTCGGCAAACGAAAGTACCGCACGGATTATGTGCGAAACACTGTGACACCATGGACGAGGGATAATGTGTGTTGGACCTGTATTATGGTGGTAGACCTGCTGTCCTTGCCTGAGGGTGTCCTCACATATCTGTTGCTGTATCATAGGTAGGTGGAAACCTTTGTCATACAGGCACGCATACCAACCCTCCCAACACATCAGGTGATGTATGGATCATGACACAAGTCACCAGATCCCCCCCCCCCGAGCGATACTTCTTTTTTTTACTGTGTGTACATATACGATGCTTATTAAAATATAACTTATTGTTAAGGCTGTCAGTCGTTGCCGACGACGACTCGGCTTCATTATGAAATCGATAATGATAATGAGTGGTGAACTAGGGATGTTGTCGACGGTGCCACTGGATGAGGCTGTGGTGTCCGATCCTTGACCAGCACACATTGGGCAGGACAGCTCTGGGTTGGGTGGAAGGTCTCTGGGAGTGTGATTGTGTCTCCTTTCCCTACATGTACATCTGGCTCTATTACGCTCGTTCTCGGGATGTTTGACGCCTTGGGTATAGGTGGAGCGCCATAGACTACGGTCGGATGCAATAGTTTCAAGATCCTTTGGAGGAATGTTACATTTTATGAGCGTCATTCTGAGCTGGTCTTTGTACCTTTTGCATTGTCCTCCAGGGTTGCGTCGTGCCTCTGGCAGCTGCACGTAGAGGATCTGGCGGGGGGAGTCGTCTGGCATGTGGATGACATGTCCCGTCCATTGCAACTGTCGCTTCACCAGAAATGCCTCTTAAGCTGACAGATTTGGAGCGCTCATGCCATATAATTTATAGTTTCCCAAAGACACACTAACCCATCTGGACTTTTCTCTTGATAATACTTAAGAAATGTTCTTATGTGGGCCGCAACTGCCCTAAAGATCCAAGGGCCATGGCGGAAATTCAGAGTTATTGTATCTCTGGAATCAATGCTTCCAGGACAACTTGCAAATGGTCTATCGTACTCTAACTCCTTTTATACCCGAACTCTTTTTGTTCTCTTAAAAATGGGAGTCTATTGAGGACCATTTGAAAAAGTAAAGAAATAAAAATAAATAATATTACTGGTAGAAGATTAATTGGTATCATTGTTAAAGCTTTTGCTTTTTACATATTTTCAAAAACATATTAACAAAGGCTTTGTTCCTCTCTTTTTTCTCAGTACTTTGTTGGAGATATTTTGTAAAGGTTTGCTGGAGCCTTTACTGATTCTTATGTGATACTGACTGATTCTTCTTCCTCCTCCTCTATACTGACTGATTCTTCTTCCTCCTCCTCTATACTGACTGATTCTTCTTCCTCCTCCTCTATACTGACTGATTCTTCTTCCTCCTCCTCTATACTGACTGATTCTTCTTCCTCCTCCTCTATACCGACTAATTTTTCTTCCTCCTCTATATTCCACCACCACCACCACAACAACAACCACCACCACCACCACCACCACAACAACCACAACCACCACAACAACCACAACCACCACCACAACAACAACCACCACCACAACAACAAAAAAGAGAAACAACTGACTGATGAGCAATACGACACTTCCTCTCAGTGACCTCCCAACCACAACTTCCTCAATTCAAATCCCTGTCTACACTTCCTCCCTCCCTTCCACGCTCACTTCCGATGTACCCACCTTTGCTAGCCACCCTATCTCCCTCGCCAACACTTCCCTCCCTTCCCCCTCCATCAGTTCCCTTTCCCATCTCCCCTCCCCCCACCAGACCCCCATTCCTGTCGATAAATCTACACTCCATACTGTATTATTAAACAGATTTCGTGAATTAGATCCCATGCAACATTTGAATATACAGGGTATATATTTTTTCAACCTCGCTAAAATTGGAGGTTTGTATCGTCAATGGACAGCATTTGTTAATAACCAACCAAATGTTACTGGGTTAACCTGAGCTTGGAGGGAAAATAATGTCACTTAGTCTGTATGTGATGATTTTTTTTCCTCGATAAGTTGTTCTAAGGTTAATATTTGGTGATGATAATAAATGTTTGCGTAAATTGGCGGTGGTTTAGGTTTTTGTTTTCTGTTGTCTTTTTTTTTATTCTTTATCATGTAAGTTATTATTTTTCATCTTTTATTTTTGGTGAATTCAGTGTGAAATTTTATATAAATATTAATTTTTTTTATGTAAATTACCATTTGATATGTTCAGTAATTTATATAAATTCTTATGATATTCGTTATATAAATTAAGTGATTTTATAGATAATTTTGTGTAGAATGTTATTTTGTATGTTTGTTATTCTATATAAACTGCCATTTGTATAATTTAGTATGTGGGGTTTATTTCAGTGAGCCGCTGCAGCTTGTTCATAATCATTTCATTTGTACCAAAACAACATTATAGGACCGGTGATGTCCCCAGGGCAACATTATCACAGTACCAAAATTAAGTGATAAACCTGGTTCAAAATACTCTATAGTATAAGAAACACACACAGGTAAACAGAACACGTAACCTTATTAATCACCCAGGTGTATCGAGGAAGTTATACTGTAATAAGGTTGTGTGCAGAAACTTGTTAATTGTATGGAAGGTTTTTGTTTTTCTATTTGCTGATCAAGGACTTGTATTGGTATTACACAGTTAAATTTGGTAAAGAGCATTTAACCGTATACGCTCATAATGATTAGTCACATTGGTTCTCAAATACACACTCTCTCTCTCTCTTGTACGTACGTGTGTCTGTGTATGCATGATTACCTTTAAAAAATGATGTCCTTCCACAAACGATAATAAATGACTCCCGTATATGACCCTTTGAACAAGACACGCTGCTGTGTAACTTCTTAATAATAACCCGCTCCACACTTTATATTCACCCCCCCTCCTCTCCTCATCTGTTTTCCTAACCCTCATCTTGTCCAAAGTTGGGTTTCCTAAGGACACATTTTCGTACATTTTAACTCATCCCATGGAGGACGGAACACCTCCCAGGTTCGCCACGTCTCTCTCTGCCAGCCCCAAGATCTGTACCGGGCGTCTCACGGGCGACTGGACTTAAGCATGCCCATAGTGATGGAGTGATAGCTGCTGTTTGGTCGGTGTTTGTCAGGTATTGGTTGTATATGTGATGAATAATAGCTGTGGTTATTATTATTATTATTATACTTTCTTTTTAGTTGTGGGAGGGATAAGTGTGTTAGGTCGCTTGATTTTGGTCTCAACTTTGTCAGTGACGTTACGTGGACTCTGGGGGGGGGGGGGGGGTCGCTTGCTTAATTATACACTACCTGCAAGCACCCAAAAATGTAGCTTATTACAACGCTAAGTGCTCGTTAACTTAATGCTGGAGCTGAAAGAGAAATACGACATTAATATTGAAGGTGTTAAAGATTAGGACGATAATTTGCTTTGGGGTGGAATTGGGGAGTGAAGTCGATATTAATAATAATTATAATGATAAAAAATGCGCTACTATGACTACTACTACTAATAATAATAATAATAATAATAATCATCATCATCTCTGGGTATAGTAATGGTAATAATAGTGTGTAATTAACCACAAGAATTAGTTACATATAGCGATGAGTTCGTTTGTAATTATATAGACCCTTTAACACACAAACAAATGGTAGTTGAAATTGTGTGCACAAAGAGGAGGTCCGTGCCTGAGTACACCACACTACCACGGCACTGTACGTGCTGACAGATCACAACTGATATTTACATTTAAATGAACTTTGCATAAAAATACTGAATGGGAACCTGACATGCACGTCCAGCCATTGTTGTTGTGACGTGATTTATGTGGATTATTTTTCAATGTTGTTAAAGCGTTTATTTATCTACAGTGTGCGGGGGGGGGGGAGGAGGGGGTCACTCCTTGTATGTTTGTTTGGAATTAAATTATCATAAGACGGATTTCAACGGCTAACATCAAAGTTAGATTATAGGTTAGATTATATATTCGTCGATATTTAATATAATTTTGAAGAAGGTTGCAATAAAGTGAACTGGATAGATGTAATAAAACTTGGTAGGTGGGTGTAATGCTGCTGAATTAAGAAGTGATAAAGGCTATGTGAGTATATATGAAAGGCTCTAGGTCACGGCTCTAGGTCACGGGACTAGGTTTACGGTTTTAGTTCACGGCTCTAGGTCACGGCTCTAGGTCACGGGACTAGGTTTCCGGTTCTAGTTCACGGCTCTAGGTCACGGGGCTAGGTTTACGGTTCTAGTTCACGGCTCTAGGTCACGGCTCTAGGTCACGGTTCTAGTTCACGGGACTAGGTTCACGGCTCTAGGTCACAGATTTAGGTCCTGACTCAAGGTCACGGTTCTAGGTTACGGGACTAGGTCACGGCACGGCTCTAGGTCACGGCTAAAGGTCACGGCTCTGTCACGGTTCTAGGTCACGGCTCTTAAATAACAGCTATAGGACACGATGCAAAGTCACGGCTCTAGGTCACGGGACTAGGTTTACGGTTCTAGTTCACGGCTCTAGGTCACGGCTCTAGGTCACGGCTCTAGGTCACGGCTAAAGGTCACGGCTCTCTCACGGTTCTAGGTCACGATGCAAAGTCACGGCTCTAGGTCATGGCTGTCACGACTCAGGGTCACGGCTGTCACGGATATATGTCACGGATCTTGGTCACGGCTCTAGGACACAGCCCTAGGTCACGGTTCAAGGTCACGGCTCTAGGTCACGGGTTTAGGTCACGGATCTAGGTCACAGTTCAAGGTCACGACTCTGTCACAGTTCAAGGTCAAAGTTCTAGATCAAAACTCTAGGTCACGGCTCTAGGTCACGGTTCAAGGTCACGGTTCAAGGTCACGGTTCAAGGCAAGGTTCTAGGTCACGGCTCTAGGTCACGGATCTAGGTCACAGCTCCAGGTCACGACTCTGTCACGGTTCAAGGTCAAAGTTCTAGATCAAAACTCTAGGTCACGGCTCAAGGTCACGGTTCAAGGCAAGGCTCTAGGTCACGGCTCTTTGTCACGGCTCTAGGTCACGGCTCTAGGTCAAAGACTTTCGACGAAATACCTCATTATCGGGTGGACAGTTTAATTTAACTTTGCCAAAAAATTGGATAATGTCTCCTCATAACCCCACCCTTCCTCTCCTTTACCTTACCTTCCCCCTCTCTCCCTCTCCCCCTCTCTCTTCCCTCTTTCCCTCTCCCTTCCCTCTCTCCCTCCTCTCTTTCCTTTTCCATTTCTCCTTCTCCCTCCCCCTCCCTTTATTCCCTCTCCCTTCTCTCCCACCCCGTCCTCTCCCCTCCCTCTCTCCTTCTCCCTCTTCTCCCTTCCCCTCTGCCATCCCCCTATCCATCCCCTTTCTCCTTCTCCCTCTTCTCCCTTCCCTCTGCCATCCCCCTATCCATCCCCTTTCTCCTTCTCCCTCTTCTCCCTTCCCCTCTGCCATCCCCCTATCCATCCCCTTTCTCCTTCTCCCTCCTCTCCCTGCCCCTCCCTTTCTCCCTCCCTTCTTTCCCACCCCTTTCCCCTACCCTCTATCCCATCCCCTTTCTCCTTTTCCTTCTTCCTTCCCTTTCTCTCCTCCTTCCCTTTCCCTCCTTCCCCTTTCTCCTCCACTCCCCCCCACCGTTCTTCCTCCACTCGGCCTCCCTTCTTCTTTCACTCAATAAAATTATTATTATTATTATTATTATTATTATTATTATTATTATTATTATTATTATTTCCGCTTCAGTAAAGAGATATAGGAAAGAGGTAATTTTGTCTGTTAAAAAAAAATAAAAATAAAAAATTCCAAAGGAAACTCAGATTTTTTGGTTTGATATGCAACACACACTAAAAAATTATTGTTTTTTCTAATGTACTGCAGTGTATATTGTTATGGTGATTTCAAAACTTTGATCCCTTTTTTTGGAGAAATTCATAGAACAAAAATTATAAGCCCTTTAAAATTTTAATGATCTATATAAAAATGTTAACCTAACCTACCTAACTTAACCTAACTGGAAACTGACTTAACTATCATAAAATAAAGTATACTGTCTTTCATATTTTAAAGGTTGGATTAAGGACAAATTCACTTAGGTTAATTTATGGTCACAGTTAATTAGTCAAGTCTGACATATTTCTGTTGTACGTATATCACATTTATTGAATATTCATAATTTCATTATCTTTGAATATCCAAGAAATGTAATATAAAAACAATTCACGGTAAAGGTAGTCATACCTGTGATTACTTTCTACAATTATTACATCTAGCTATAATTGAGTGGAGCATCAAGGTGAGTTAGGTAAGATACAAGGAGTTTAAAGATGAAATTGTATTACGGTCTCTCCTCGACTTACGACGGTGTTCCGTCCCGACGACCAGGTCGTAATACCTCAAATATTGTTATTAAATTTTATCATCAATGACTTCTTTTGGTATTAAACAATACAATTTGGTGCTAATTTTTTCCTCTTATATAAAGTAGCTTTAGTGTATAGGGTGAAACATCAATCATGAAGTGATTGTCATTAGAACTTTATGGGGTCTGAATTTGTAAAAAAACACAACTAATGTGTTTAATCTACTCATAATCAATTTGGTAAAATGAATGTTTAGGTCATCCACCTCTACTTGGCATTTGAAAAAACATAATTTCAATGTCACCAAACCTAACCTAACCCAACTTAACTAATCTAACAACCTAACTTAACTGGTAAAAATCGGTCAACTTAAAATCATTAAATTCGCTGGATGGCCAAAAAGATAATAATATCATCAATTCCATTTATTTTAGAAGGACTTATTCATTTTTGTTGAAATCATGGACATACAAAGCCAATATATCTACATTTGATTCTACCAGTGTGAATGGCAAAGTTAATTAATATCACCACTCCAACTGTTGGCCCAAACAAGTCGTAAAGTAGTTCTTTTTTGTAATACATCGAGTCACTAAGGGAATATAAAAATAAAACATGAATTTAGGTCACTGAATTTATCTTATTAGTAGCAAATTGTGGTTAAACTGATGAACAAATGAAACATGCCTGGGAAGTACCTAGCACTAGTTACCTGGCATATTTGGACTTATTAAAATATGAAATCTCGGCTAATAAGTAATTATACTAAGGAAATAATTATTTTGGTAGTGATGGACTGTTATTAATTGCGCTCATTACGAAAATTGGGTCGATATTAATTCTGATAAAGGACGTCATTCACCATCCCAGAGGAAGCTGTTCTCACCACTCTTCAAATAGACCATTTACGACTTTTTTTTTAGTTCAATTTGATTTCAATACATTTCTACACATAAATTAGTTGTATTAGTTATCTTAAAGGCTTACCTTTTATGATGGTTAGGCGAATTTGGAGGATATAAACGGCGCTGTAGAGGCTGACGGCATTTTTCGTACACAAACATGGACAGCTTTTAAAAAGAACAATACAATTCTGCATGTGCTGTTCTGTATGGAGTATATCGTATAACAAATATTATTACTTTGCAGATTTATACATTTTATGTCCATCCAAATCAATTTTCTTTCTTTTGGTTTCAAAAATAGTTCCCGGACGAAATTTCCCCATGTTCCAATAACGATGGCTTTCCACGGGTAATGTTGTGAACCTCGTGGAGAACTGAAGTTGTTCCTGGAAATGAAATGGAAGGATGATTTACTAAGTTGATATTGTGTTCTCCTCTATCTCTCTCTTGTGTGTGGTTTTTTTTTACGGGAATTAGCCAACCCGGGCACAGGTCAAACGACCCACAACGGAGCCTGGGGGGCGAAAAAAAAGAACTTTATTTTTATGAGATTCTGTTTGTTCGTCCATCTTGTGCGGGCAATCAACATGGTAGGTAGTGAGCCGGTCGAGTCTCTGTTGTTTTGACGCTTTTTTGTTTTTTTAATGCCCCAATTTAAAAGAGTGACTTACAGTAGATGAATTCACCATTTGGGGGTAAGGGTGGGGGGAGTGAGGGTGGGGGATGGGGGTTGGCGGGGTGAGGGTGGAGGGTGGGGGATGAGGGGTGTGGTAATGGAGAAGGTTTAGGTGAGGGAATTTAGTGGACAAAGACTTGAGAATCCAACAGACATATACACAAGATAGTCATACACACACATACATGGCAGTCATATGCACAAGATAGTCATACACGCACACAAACGACAGTCATGTACACAACAAGAAAGTCATACACACACACACACACACACACGACAGTCATGTACACAACAAGATAGTCATACACGCACATACATGGCAGTCATATGCACAAAACAGTCATACACGCACACACGACAGTCATGTACACAACAAGATAGTCATACACGCACATACATGGCAGTCATATGCACAAGACAGTCATACACGCACACACACACACACGAGTCATGTACACAACAAGATAGTCATACACGCACATACATGGCAGTCATATGCAAAACAAGACAGTCATACACACACATACATGGCAGTCATATGCACAAGACAGTCATACACACACGTACATGGCAGTCATATGCACAAGACAGTCATACACGCACACACACACACCCGAGAGTCATGTACACAAGAAGACAAGTCATACACGCCCACATAGCTTGAATGTTGTACGGAGTGCCCCATTATATCTCTATGTTAATAAACGTCTACTTTTGGAGGTTGACTGCGTAAATATATGAATTATTAAAGAAAAACAGGAAAAACAGCTAATGTAACATAAATAGACCTTCCAAAAAGTCGATAGTAATTCCCCTGCCTGTGACACGACGAAGTAAGTACCTCTATCTAGCTCCTCCAGTCCTAGATCGAGGCAAGGCCAAGCCAGTTCATCACTTATTAACTAAACTCTCGGGTAGGTGTAGGTTAGGTAGGGTAGGACATCCCGTCTATAACCCCCACCCATCATCCTCTCACCCATCCTGGGAGGTGGGGAATGGTACCATCCGTCAGCCAACAACAGAAGGTACCAAGAACCACTGACTGGGAAGGGTGAGAGGATGAAGGGGTGGGTGTAGTGGGTGGTGTGCTAAAAAAATAAAAAATATATATAAAAAAAATAAAAAATAAAAAATAAAAAAAAATAAAAAAAAATAAATAAATAAAAAAAATAAAAATAAAAAAATAAAAAAACGAAAAAAAAGTGTAGTGGGTCGTTGCGTTGGGTCGTTGGGTTCGTTGCGTTGGGTCGTTGGGTTCGTTGCGGTGGGTCGTTGGGTTCGTTGCGTTGGGTCGTTGCCCAAGGTGTTGGCCGTTGGGCTCCGTTGGGTGCTGGGCCGCTGGGGTTCGCTGCGGGTGGCCGTTGCCCTGCTGCGTTGGCCTCGTTGCCTGCTGCTGGGTCGTTGGCTCCGTTGGGTGCTGCGGGTGGGTCGTTGGGTTCCTGCTTGCGTTGCGGTGGGTCGTTGCCCGTTGCGTTGGGTCGTTGGGTTCGTTGCGTTGGGTCGTTGGGTTCGCTGCGTTGGGTCGTTGGGTTCGTTGCGGTGGGTCGTTGGGTCGTTGGGTTCGTTGCGTTGCGGTGGGTCGTTGGGTTCGTTGCGTTGCGTTGGGTCGTTGGGTTCGTTGCGTTGGTCTGTTGCGTTGCGTTGGGTCGTTGGGTTCGTTGCGTTGCGGTGGGTCGTTGGGTTCGTTGCGTTGCGGTGGGTCGTTGGTTGTTGCGTGGGTCGTTGGGTTCGTTGCGTTGGGTCGTTGGGTTCGTTGCGGTGGGTTCGTTGCGTTGCGTTGGGTCGTTGGGTTCGTTGCGTTGCGTTGGGTCGTTGGGTTCGTTGCGGTGGGTCGTTGGGTTCGTTGCGTTGCGGTGGGTCGTTCGATTCTTTTGGTGTTTTTTTAACTTAAATGATTAATATAATTGAGAATAATAATTAGAACATTTATAATTACTGTAATTCCTGGTCATTTGTCAACAACATCAGAATTGAGACAGCACAAATAATACGTCATAAAATAGGGTAGTGTTGGGTAGGGTGGTGTAGGGTGGTGTATTGGGGGTGTAGGACATCCCGACTATAACCACCCACCCACACCCATCATCCTCTCACCCATCCTGGGAGGTACCAAGAACCACCGACTGGGAAGGGTGAGAGGATGAAGGGGTGGGTGGGGTGAGAGGGATGATGGGGAGTGGGGGATGAGGAGAGGGAATCCACATCCTTCCCAGGGTGTAGTATGGGGTATGGTGGTGTAGTATGGGGTATGGTGGTGTAGGGTGGTGTACGGTAAGGTATCAGGACCCACCGACTGGGAAGTGTGTGTGTAGGGTGGTGTAGTGGGTGGTGTAGTGTGGGGTATGGTGGTGTAGTGAGGGTGTAGTGGGTGGTGTAGTATGGGGTATGGTGGTGTAGGGTGGTGTACGGTAAGGTATCAGGACCCACCGACTTGGAAGTGTGTGTGTAGGGTGGTGTAGTGGGTGGTGTAGTGTGGGGTATGGTGGTGTAGTGAGGGTGTAGTGGGTCTTGTAGTATGGGGTATGGTGGTGTAGGGTGGTGTACGGTAAGGTATCAGGACCCACCGACTGGGAAGTGTGTGTGTAGGGTGGTGTAGTGTGGGGTATGGTGGTGTAGTGGGGGTGTAGTGGGTAGTGTAGTATGGGGTATGGTGGTGTAGGGTGGTGTACGGTAAGGTATCAGGACCCACCGACTGGGAAGGGTGTGGAATCCCCCCATCCCCCATCCACACCCATCCTGGGAGGTGGAGAATGGCACCATCCGGTAGTTGGCAACGGAAGGTATCAGGACCCACCTACTGGGAAGGGTGTGGAATCCCCCCATCCCCCATCCACACCCATCCTGGGAGGTGGAGAATGGCACCATCCGGTAGTTGGCAACGGAAGGTATCAGGACCCTCCGACTGGGAAGGGTGTGGAATCCCCCCATCCCCCATCTATCTGTGTCTCTGTGTCTGACTGTTTCTGCCAGTCTGTCTCACAATATCGATCTGTCTGTCTTTCTGATTTTCTGCCTCTGTTTTTCTGTCTGTCTGTCTCTTTCGTCTATATGTTAGTCTATGTCGCCGTCTCTGTTTCTGTCTGTCCCTCTATTTCTCCGTCTGTCTGTCTGTCAGTTGTCTGCTTGTGTCTGCAACAAACAGACAGACAGGCAGACAGAAAGAAACGGACACAGAGACCAACAGACAGACAGAGATTCCTACAAGTTGTTATTATTTCTTCTTTTACCAAAGTGTTCCTGTTGCTTAACAACTCAATCAGATACGTTATGGTTACGTGGTGAGTCAAGGGACAGTTGTCTGTTTCAGTTTGGGTGACAGCGGTCGAGCCTGAGAAGAGCGCCGGACCTTCTTATTTACGGCGATTCCTTCTTTATCTTGAGTTATTAGCCAAGATTGTCTGTCTCTCCCTGTCTGCCTCTGACTGTCTGTCTGTCTCCGCTCGTCTGTTTGTCTGTCTGTATGTCTTTTTCTGTCTGTGTCTTTCGGTGTGTTTGTCCGTTTGTCTGACGGTTTCTGTCTGTTTCTGTGTGTCTGTCTGTTTAATGTCTGTCTGTCTGTGTCCGTCCGTCTGTCTGTTTTTCTAACTGTCTCTGTTTGTCTGTCTGTCTACAAATCCTCCCTAAGGAATCCTATCCTATAAATCAACATACCCGACCACCGCCCCCCCACCCCCCGCCCCCCAACAAAAAATAAATAAATAATTAACAAAACAAAAATAAATAAATTAATTAATAAATAAAAAAATAAAAAATAAAATAAAATAATAAATAAATACAATAAAATAAAATACCAACCAACCTCCAAACACAGCAACACCCCCCCCCCAGACAAAGCCGCACAGAAATACTTACAATTCTCTATACCCAACCTCAGCGACAACCCTCTCAATAAAAACAACCTAACTCAACAACTCCTTTCAACAAAAAACAGACAGACAGATAGAGAGACAGAACAGACAGCCAGAGACCGACACAGTGGAAAGACAGAGAGGCTGAGACAGAGAGGCTGAGACAGAACGAGACAAACACAGACACAGACAGACAGTGACAGACATTGTAAAAATAGACTGGCAGACAGAGACAGACTGACGGACAGACAAACAGAGATACAAAGACAGACAGAGACTGAGAGACAGACGGACAGAGACAGTTAGACAAACTAACTCTACCAAAGCACCAATCACCTACTGCGGCACCAAGAGACGCCAACCCCAGTAAATAGAAACCCTCCTCCTGGTGTACATTAACACAGTATAACCTTTTTCTTCTATATTTTAAATTTATTTCTGTTCCTTTTTCGCCCCCCCCCCTCCCCCCCCCAGGCCCCGTTGTGGGTCGTTTGATCTGTGCCCGGGTGGGCTAATTCCCATTAAAAAAAAAAGCAACTGGCTGGGCCCAGCCTCGAACTGGTCCCGGCGGTGCTAGACGTAGTTCGTCAGGCCACCGCCAGGGGTCTACTGTCGGCTTTTGTGAAGGTGGTTTTGTTGTTTTTCTTTAATAATTCATATATTTTCGTAGTTTTTCTCAGGATTTGTATGAATTTATACTCCAATAGCAGAGTTACAATTGTATTGAAGCTGTGTGTGGCCCTTTTACAGCCAATCTTGGCTACTAACTCAAGATACACTTGTGTGTGCGTGTTTGACTGTCGTGTGTATGAGTGTCGTGAATCATGAAGACATTTTGCAAGAACCTTTACCAAAACACATACAAAAGAATACCAAACAGTTATAAACAACAGCGAAACGGTAACTCTGCTATTTGAGTTTAAAATCACGTTAAGAACTGCGAAAATAAATCAATTATTGAAGAAAAACTGCAAAAATACCACATGTAACATAAATACAACTTCTGGAATGTTGATTAATGTCCCCCTGGCGGTGGCCTGGCGAACTAGGGGGGGGGTCACAGCTTCCATGGTAAACACTTTAAATATTATGAGTGTCTCTCACCCACAATGGAGAGGCCTACACTATTTTCTCTCACCACCGCTGTCTACACCTACACTATGGTTACTCACACGAGCCAGAAGCACCGGACATGGAGTAGAAAAATTGTCCTCGTTGCAGATGGTGACGTCATCGTGTGGGTAGCAACGGACCCTGGTGTTATGGTGAAGTAATGGTGAGGTGATGGTGATAGTAAAAGAGATGGTGAAGTTCTTGGGAAGGCCACAGTGAGGTAACGATGAGAATGGTGATATTATGGTGAAATGATGGTGAGGTGACTAGAGGAACTATTCACTAGAGGACCGATGCTGGTGAAGGGTTACTGGTGCACCACTGAAGTATGAATGAAGAAGTAATGATAAAAAAGATAGCTAAAAGGAATGATGGTGAGATATAAGAGAAGAGGTGATGGTGAGTTTTAATGGTGATGGTAATGGTCCGGGTTTACAAGCTTTTACATATACGTGAACGCTTTAAGATTATAACACACACACACACACACACCATTTTTATCCTTCATATCCCGAGAAAATTTACTCAACTAAAATAAATAACTATGACCTGGAACCTGGACCACTATGTTATGCTGTAAAAATAAACTCCTAACTAGACCCCCACAAGGTACTGTAGTGGACTTCTCCCCTACAACTGCCTACAACTGCGTAGCAGCTCACCACCTGCTTTCGCATTCCAATGTGCCGCCTTCCCTAGCAACCAACCAGATGTTACCGTATCTTAGCAACGAAACTATTCACCGGCTACTTCTCGGGTTTTCCCACCATGACTCATGGCGGCTGCTGCGGGGTATATAAGCTCTGTCTCTCCATTGAGATTGAGTCGATCCACTCGCCAGCCAGCCTTCGTTGTGAACGGACGTCTCTCTAGACCCCTCACTGCAAAGCCAGCCAGCCTATCTCTTACCACTGACAAACTGCACTCAATCATCAACCTCATTGCCATTACTTCATACAACAGGGAAGCTCGTTTCAGACAACGCCCTTTCTGTACCTCCCTACTGATCAGGGGTGACTCCTGATCAGAGGTGGCCCAGACTGGGAGATCTGTAACGGTTTTTCTGCAGCGGACTTGGGCCGCGATCCCACTGGTGCACTTGCACCATTGGCTATTTCTCCTTGATCTTCCTTCTTTTTCGCTCTGGCCTGGGGACCTGCACCCTAGAGGTGTATTCGTCCTTGGGTCCCCCCTGTAACTGTTCACCTCCACTGTAGGAGATTGTGAACACGAAAGGGGGTAGGAGCAGAACTCCCCCCCCCTCCGCCGAGCCTTCCTGGGAAACCGTGATCGTGCGTGTTCCACCTGGGAAGGGGGTCGCAATCCTGAATCCTTACCCCTCCCCCCCAATTAGGTACACTAGCTCACGCCTATAAGTGAGCATTCAGTAACACTCGGGAAGTAGGATCCCCTGACGGGGCTTTCGGGACAGTGTTGCGGGAACCACTCTACGACCACTCAACCAACAAGTGGCGGTGGGGAGTGCTGTAATTCTCGTAACAAACTCTGTCCTGGAATAGGTAGGTCTCAAGTCTGAAATCACGCAAGGGTGGCATGTCCACCACACACCCTCTAGAATGACGGCACACCGGATACGGATACGCTCCCATGAAGGGGGCGTGACTGACGGAAGAAAAAATGAATTAGCAAGACTCCTTACTTCAACACTACTGATCAAAATTTCAAACCTTATCACGACCAAGGACTCCTTCATCGCCCTGTGCCTGACTGAGAATGATGTTGACCAACTCCTATCGAACGACAGCACAAGGAAACTGAAATCCGCGAAATTCGAAGTTGCAATCCCTCCTCAACTCCGAGCGAGGAAGTCAATCGTGATCAAAAAATTAGATAAAGCAATCACTGAAGAATCTAGCGAACTGGAATTGGCATCTGATATAGAAGACAAAAATGAATGGGCCAAGGTGGAGGAAGTTATCAAGCTGCCCAGACTGCCATCCATGCTGAAAATACGGTTCACTGAAATAGCCATGGCCCAAAAAGCAATCCAGGAGGGACTGTGTCTCTCCTACTACCACGTCAGCAGCAGCCAGGTGGAGCAGGAGGAATTCTTCCCCATAACTCCATGCTGGAATTGCTACCAATATTCACACATGGCAACAGACTGCCCTAACAAGGACACCAAGCACTGCTCAGAATGCGGGAATAAGGGGCACACCTTCAGAGAGTGCAAACACAAAGACAACCCCAAATGCCTAAACTGCGAAGGGGATCACAGAACACTGGCTACTCGCTGCCCCATACGAAAAGCGATAGTCAATCAAAAGAAGGAGAAGGAGAGGGAGAAGACACAGGAACAGCAAAACAAGACATACTCAGCTGTAACCAAACTAACCAGAGAAACGACAAAGATCCTCGAAAAAGTCGCCACACCACCCCCCGCAAACCAACCTATTGTGCTTCAGCTTGGAAATAATCTCTCTGTAAAAATAATGACATCCATAATCCACGCCCACATCATGAATATAGCCAGACCTGGAACTTTCGCCAAGGCAGCAAGAGACATGTTCGCCGCCAACAACCTGCCAGATATGGAATTCCCAAATGATGTGCCTTCCTCTGAAATCTTCAACTTCATTTACAAATCAGAGAGCACCGAAATCCAAATACCAACAACTCACGAACCATCAACACAAGAACAGACTACCTCAGACATACAACCCGAGCCAGCAAGCGAGGAAGAATCAATGGAAGACTCAAGCGAAGATGAAACCACCACAATAACAGAACAAGCCGCCAGAGTCAAAACCCCAAAAAAGAACCAAACAGGAACTAAGGCACCACCTGCTACGGAGAACAAAGACCTAGGGCATGAAACTGGTATCCGATTTTACTCCACTACAGCTCCTCCCATAGTCTCAACAGAAAGACTATTGGCAGAAATAAGGCAAGGCAAGATCAAATACACATACTCAGACAAAAACCTAGATGACACACATATTGAAACACTAATCAAGAAGGGAAGAATCCTCACAAAACACAACAGAATAGAAAGAGTTGATCAGTCAACATATAAAAAGATCCGCTTGGGCCTGGACAGGAGGCTGTCAGGGGAGCACCGGTCAGCAAAAATGGCGCAAACCAGCTCTAGACACCAGCCTTCATAATAAATAAGCTAAAAATAATCCAACAATGTCTTAGCATGGATCCCACAAAGAGCAAGCGAATTATACAACACATACCGTAACATAGACCCAGATATTATTCTCATCAATTCGCATGGTAAGAAAAACTCAGAAAAAATAAAACTATTTAACTACACAGTATACCAAAAAAACAACCAAGACACACCACATGATGGAATAGCCATAGCCATCAAACGAAACATACAACACAAGATACACGACTCATTTCAAGAAAACTTTCTGGCGATCGAAATTAACTGCCCAACAGGACCTATCATAATCGGCACCTGTTACCTCCCTCCGAGAAGACCCATATTCCCACTAGCAGACATGCTCAAACTCCTGAGAAGAAACATACCAGCATATTTCTTGGGTGATTTAAATGCTCGACATCGCGTCTTGGGACACCAGGACAACAACGCCGTGGGCAAGATTTTAAACACATTACTGAGTCATGGCAACGCAATACACCTCGGCCCGGAATTCCCCACATACATCAGTGCAGGTAAAATCGGACATCCAGACATAGTACTAACAAACCAGCATCACCATCTTAACCTGCAAATGGAACCCGGCCCAATAACCACCAGTGACCATCTCCCTATAGTAGCCACACTCTCCACGTCGCCAATTCAGATCCCTGCCAGGACGAGATACAGCTACAGCCGATCCAACTGGGAGGAATTCCAAAATGAGCTAAGCAACCACCAAATAACCCGGCTAAACAACAAACACACCTCCCAAATAGACAGCACACTGGAGACATGGTACGGAAACGTGATCCAAGCAATGGAACACCACATACCCACGACCACTCACCGCACATTACCACACCCCCAATACACACATCAATCAAGAATTTTACAGACACAGTTTAGTAACTTATTCAAATTAATCCTAGAACATGGATGGACGCCAGAATACAATATTACACCATACACGATCAACTAAGAGACATGTCCAAAGAAGCATACGTGAACAACTGGGAGAAATTAATAACAGACACAGAAGCAACTTACCACGACCCGAAAAAATTCTGGCGAAAAATTAAAAACCTAATGGGAATCTCAAGCAACGAGTCAAACTACATTTTAAATAGCAACCAAATCAAATTAACTGAACCCAAAGAACAAGAACCTGAATTCAGAAAATACTGGAGCAAAATTTTTCAAATAAGCCAAGAAGACAACCTGAACTTCTGTATGAATACCGAGCAACAAGTAACCAATCACATGACACACACAACCCACATCTGGCAACCAAGTCCCAGCATATAGACACACGCTTTGGACGATCTGTCCACACTGATTCAACCAATCACCGCAGAGGATATTCAGAAAACAATAATCAGTTTCAAGAACAAGGCCCCGGGCATCAGTAAAATTAACAAACCCATACTCCAGCATCTACCAATCAACATGATACACCAACTCAGTCACATTTTTAATGCAGCACTTGCCTCTGGCTACTTCCCAAGAAAATTTAAAACAGCAATCATCAGACTTATATCAAAACCAGGTAAATCCCCAACCCAAGTAGCAAACTACAGACCAATCTCTCTCCTAGAAATACCGGGAAAAATCCTAGAAAAAATAATTAACCGCCGACTGAGAACACACCTCGAATTTGAGGAGAAATACAACCCCAGACAGCATGGATTTAGAAAACATAGAGGAACCCATACAGCCTTAGCCCTAATTTACGAAAACATAGCAAACGCGATGCACAACAACGAACAATGTAACGTAGTACTAAGGGACGTAGCTAAAGCATTCGACAAGGTCTGGCACCTAGGACTCAAATACAAAATTACCACCCAAGAACTTCCCAACAACTTTACTTCCATTCTCTGCAACTTCCTCGATAATAGAGAGGCCAAAATTATCATAGGTAACCACACAGGCCCAAGCTTCAAATTATACAGCGGAGTACCACAGGGAAGCAACCTCTCGCCAACACTCTACACAATATATACGGCGGACATGCCACCTCCTGTACACGGAGAATATGTAGCCTATGCTGATGACGTCACACAAATCATCCGACATCCAGGCAAGGGCAAACAGATGATGGCAAGGATAACAACCCACGCCATCGAGCAAATCAACGAATATGAAAAAAAATGGAAAATTCAAACCAATACACAGAAACTAATGATAATACATATTGCCAGAAAAAACCCTACACCAATCACAGTCAACAACGTACCTATACAATACTCCAACCAAGGTAAAATTCTGGGACTCACAATAACAAGAACAGGCATAGCAAAACACGTAAAACAACGCAAACAGACTGCCCAATCACAACTCACGAAACTGAGACGATTCAGCAAAATGGACACCAAAATTCAACTACACCTATACAAAGCACTTATCCGCCCACACCTAGAATATCCACCAATACCACTCAACACGATCAGCAAATCCAGCCAACTTAAACTTCAAGCAGTACAAAACAAAGCTATCCGTAGAGCATCAAAGCAACTTCCGCCATACACCACCAAAATACAAGAACTTCACGAATTATTCGATATCGAACCACTGAATATACGTACACACAGCCAAGCACAGAGAGTATGGACCAAACTTGAAGAGATGGAGGACCCATTATTCTCCAAGTTAAAAGAAGAAGGAACAACTAAAATACACAGCTGGTGGCCTAAGAGCTTCCATGCTGACATTACAGAACAAGAACCACTCTACACAAAGAGATAAACAAATAACACTACCACCGGACAAATAAAAATTAACACTCACTAAAATAATGAATATCTAGCTAGCTTAACTCCTCCCCCCTCCCTCCTCAACCTCCTTCCCTGAGCGGACGGGCTTGTGCTGCGCGCTGCCGCCACCCAATCATTTCAACTCGTCTCCGCTAGGTGGACAGCCCACCTGCTATCTACCCCTCCCACTCTTCTTCCCGTTTCCACGCTTTACTTCTCTCTCTCTCTCCTCTCCTTTCCCAGTGCAAAGTCATTTCTTTACTTCATTATCATCATCATCACGAGATTCATTCTGACCATATTTCTTGAACAAGCAACATCTCCTCCAGCAAGCTCCACGCTGTTAACAATTCATTCAACCAGGAGGCCAGCAACAGGCAACACCTTCTCTAACGAAGCTCCTGCACATCTACCTCCTTCAACACGATACTCCCTCCCGAACGTCTTCTACTGAGCTGCTCCCCACCACACGGCATCTCCAGCACCAGACTGTCTATCATATAACTTATATATATATATATTATACAAGAAAACCACATTAGAGTTTCCTTCCATCCTGAGTGCTAGACAACTTTAATATCTCGATACCCCTACAATACCAAACACCTGAGAATAATAAATTAACACCCTGAGTACGATACCAACCCGTGTATAATGAACTAACCCTGAGAACTAGATATCTTATCCCGCATTCTCTTGCTCAGTATAGAATCAACTTGTCTAACAAAATCTTCATATAAATAAGCAAGATCGAATCAATATAGATCTGTATAAAGATTAAAGGTAAAATCTTCAAGGTATTTTAATTAGTTTCTATCAATACTTCTTACTGTAACAGGTAGATGGTGTGCTGGAAATTCATTTTGTTCGTGGAGGTTTAGATGTACTCAAGGTGTGAGAATGTGAGCTTTTGAGAGTAAAATTTTGAGTACATTTATGAGGGTGGACTTTTACGCAAACTTTTGAGAGAGAACTTTTGAGAATCAGAGCTTTTAAAGACGTGAACTTGGCGACAAATAAATGTATTGTGATATGTTTGTAGTTTTTCTCTAACGATCTACATGTATACATCTACAGAACGCGGCACCATATTAACCAACAACACAAATGAGAAAAAATCCCTATAGCTGTACTGTTGTTTCTGAATAAATTACTTCACTATCCAAAACCTTCGCTTCACCCTCAACTCATGCTATGCAGATCATCCAATCACTTTTAATTAAGGTACAACAGACTCCCGCTTCAAACAACATATAGCAAAAAGAAAAAGAAAAGTATACAGAAATTTCTCCCCATATATTTTGTTTTCTTCATTTTATCGATTTTTTTTCCGGCACATTCTTCTTTTTTTTTTTTTAACCACGTGATGACAATTATTATCTTAGTATTTTATGATTATATCTGGGTTTAACGGTATACACGTGTGAATAATCTATATGCCCATAAAAACGGCATGTAATGTATTTCAAAATGAGAATTAGTTACAGAACAGCAAATTCACTATAATTTTCGCCCTCAAACAAACCATCATCTATTGTGTATCAGTAAGTAACCGGATTAATCTGTCTAGGTTACCGGTAGGTTAGTTTTGGTTAGCTTAAGTTAGGACATGTGATTAGGTTAGGTTAGGTTACGTCATAGTTAAGTTAGGTTAGGTTAGATACGGTTAGATTATATTACATTAAGTTAGGAAACGTCCGGACAGAAGACCAAACTAACTCGCTGCTCCGGTGTCGTGTTTAAGGCCGCATTCTGCCACCCTCTTATCGACTGAAAAGACCAAGTAATAACTGCCTCCACTATATGGGGCCAATTACTGAAAATATTCACCATGAACAAGTGTTACTGCGCCTTTGTAGTTGGGACACTAATACCCTGCCATAGATTGTAGATAACTTAAGCATTGGTGATCATAATCATCTTATTTGACCGATCATGTGGGCTGTAAGATGTGAATGGATCTCCGTATACTGTGCTACACGTGTGGGGGAACCTTGTGTCTCAAGTCCTTCTGCTGTGGTATACAAGATGGCGCCTGGCTATAAATAACAGTAAATAAAAAAAAATCTGTATATGACCGAAACTAAATATAAAAGATCTCGGCCACAAGTATTAACAAAAATATTTAAGAAGTAATCACACACTGGAGAATAATCACAGAAATATTGAGGTGGTGAAGGCGTTAGACCACAACTACACAGATAACATAGCAAATTATGACTCCAGAACATAATGAAGACCTCAGACCACAAATAGATATACAATTAGAGAGCAAGGGATCACCCCCAAAGACCACAAGGGTATAAAGAACCTCTGACAAAGACTCCAGTAAACAATATAGAGAAATACTTCGAAGACTCAAAACCACAACACAAACCTTTTTTATTCAAACCCAAAACCGCAATAGAGATACAGTATATTT
>NW_024741938.1:0-11993 GCF_018991925.1 Homarus americanus | reverse complement strand
ATACTCCATCAGGGGGCTTTGTTATACTCGATCAGGAACTTTGTTATACTCGATCAGGACTTTTGTTATACCTGGATCAGGGACTTTGTTATACTCGATCAGGGGACTTTGTTATACTCGATCAGGGACTTTGTTATACCGGGATCAGGGACTTTGTTATACTCGATCAGGGGAGTTTCTATAATTCCTACCAGGGGACTTTTGTTTTACTCGATCAGGGACTTTGTTGTACCGATCAGAGTTTCTTGTAATTCTACCAGGGATTTTGTTATACCTCGATGAGGGGCCTCTTTGTTAAACTCGATAAGGGCCTTTTGTTATACTCGACCAAGGACTTGTTATACCCCGATCAGGGCCTTTTGTTGAATTGTTGTTCAGGGACTTTTGTTATACCTCGCACCAGGATTTCGTTATACTCGATCTGGGGCCTTTGTTATACTTGATCAGGGCCTTTTGTTATACCTGCTGATCAGGGAAATTTACACTCTCGATCAGGGGCTTTATTATACCTGGCCTGGCAGGCAGTCTTTTAAAGAGTACTTGATCAGGGCCCTTGTTAATCTCGACATCAGGGGATTTTTGTTATACCGATGAGCGGGCTTTGATCAGGGGACTTTGTTATACTCGATCAGGGGACTTTGTTATACTCGATTAGGGGACTTTGTTATACTCGACCAGGGAACTTTGTTATACTCTATCAGGGGCCTTTGTTATACTTGATCAGGGGGCTTTGTTATACTCAATCAGGGGACATTGTTATTCTCGATAAGGGGGACTTTGTTATACTCGATCAGGGAACTTTGTTATACTCGATCAGGGGCCTTTGTTATACTCGTTCAGGCGCTTTTGTTATATTCGATCAGGGGGTCTTTGTTATACTCGATCAGGGGCCTTTGTTATAATCGTTCAGGGGACTATGTTATACTCGAACAGGGGACCTTGTTATACTCAATCAGGGGACTTTGTTATACTCGATCAGGGGACTTTGTTATATTCGATGAGGGACTTTGTTATTCTCGATCATGGGACTTTGATATACTCGATGAGGGGCCTTTGTTATACTCGATGAGGGGACTTTGTTCTACTCGATCAGGGGAATTTTTTATACTCGATAAGGGGACTTTGTTATATTCGATGAGGGGACTTTTTTATACTCGATCAGGGGCCTTTGTTATACCCGATCAGGGGACTTTGTTATAATCGATCAGAGGACTTTGTTATACTCTATGAGGGGGCTTTGTTATCCTCGATCAGGGAACTTTATTATACTCGGTGAGGGGACTTTTCTATACTGGATCAGGGGACTTTGTTTTACTCGATGAGGGGGCTTTGTTATATTCGATCAAGGGACATTGTTATACTCGATCAGGGGCCTTTGTTATACTCGATCAGGGGCCTTTGTTATACTCGATCAGGGGACTTTGTTATACTCGAACTGGGACTTTGTTATACTCGATTTGGAGCCTTTGTTATACTTGATCAGGGGGCTTTGTTATACTCTATCAGGGGACTTTGTTATTCTCGGTAAGGGGGACTTTGTTATACTCGATCAGGGGGCTTTGTTATACTCGATCAGGGAACTTTGTTATACTCGATCAGGGAACTTTGTTATACCCGATCAGGGGCCTTTGTTATACTCGATCAGGGGACTTTGTTATACTCCATCTGGGGCCTTTATTTACTTGATCAGGAGTTTGTTATACTCAACCAGGGGACTTTATTATACTCGATGAGGGGCCTTTGTTAAACTCGATGAGGGCCCTTTGTTATAATCGACCAGGGGACTTTGTTATACTCGATCAGGGGCCTTTGTTAAACTCGATGAGGGGCCTTTGTTATATCTCGATCAGGCGACTTTGTTATACTCAATCAGGGGACTTTGTTATATTCGATGAGGGGGCTTTGTTATACTCGATCAGGGAACTTTATTATACTGGATCAGGGAACTTTGTTTTACTCGATGAGGGGGCTTTGTTATACTCGATCAAGGGACTTTGTTATACTCGATCAGAGGCCTTTGTTATACTCGATCAGGGGCCTTTGTTATACTCGATCAGGGGAATTTGTTATACTCGACCTGGAACTTTGTTATACTCGATTTGGAGCCTTTGTTATACTTGATCAGGGGGCTTTGTTATACTTGATCAGGGGACTTTGTTATTCTCGATAAGGGGGACTTTGTTATACTCGATCAGGGGGCTTTGTTATACCGATCAGGGAACTTTGTTATTCAAGATAAGGATGCTTTGTTTATACACGATTAGGGGCTTTGTTATACTCGATCAGGGACTTTGTTATATTCGATGAGAGGACTTTTCATACTCGATCATGGGACTTTGTTATACTCGATCAGGGCCTTTGTTATACTCGATCAGGGACTTTGTTATACTCGACCAGGGGACTTTGTTATACTCGATCAGGGCCTTTGTTATACTTGATCAGGGGCTTTGTTATACTTGATCAGGGGACTTTGTTATTCTCGATAAGGGGTCTTTGTTATAGTCGATCAGGGGCTTTGTTATACTTGATCAGGGGCTTTGTTATACTCGATCAGGGGTTTTGTTATTCTCCATAAGGGTGTCTTTGTTATACTCGATCAGGGGCTTGTTTATACTCGATCAGGGAACTTTGTTATACTCGATCAGGGTCTTTGTTATACTCTGTTCAGGCGACTTTGTTATACTCGACCAGGGACTTTGTTATACTCGATCAGGGCCTTTGTTTAACTCGATCAGGGTCCTTTGTTATACTCGATCAGGGGACTTTGTTATACTCGATCAGGGGACTATGTTATTCTCGGTCAGGGGCTTTGTTATACTCGATCAGGGAACTTTGTTATACTCGATCAGGGGCCTTTGTTATAATCGTTCAGGGACTTTGTTATACTCGACCAGGGGACTTTGTTATACTCGATCTGGAGCCTTTGTTATACTTGATCAGGGGCTTTGTTATACTCGATCAGGGTCTTAGTTATTCTCGATAAGGGGACTTTGTTATACTCGATGAGGGGCTTTGTTATACTCGATCAGAAATTTTGTTATACTCGATCATGGGCCTTTGTTATACTTGATCAGGACTTTGTTATACTCGATCAGGGGCCTTTGTTATACTTGATCAGGGGCTTTGTTATACTCGATCAGGGGCCTTTGTTATACTTGATCAGGGGCTTTGTTATACTCGATCATGGGCCTTTGTTATACTCGATTAGGGACTTTGTTATACACGATCAGGGGACTTTGTTATACTCGTTTGGGGCCTTTGTTATACTTGCTCAGGGGCTTTGTTATACTCGATCAGGGGCTTTGTTATACTCGATCAGGGAACTTTGTTATACTCGATCAGGGGCCTTTGTTTTACTCTCGATCAGGGACTTTGTTATACTCGACCAGGGACTTTGTTATACTCGATCAGGGCCTTTGTTTAACTCGATTAGGGTCCTTTGTTATACTCGATCAGGGACTTTGTTATACTCGATCAGGGCTTTTGTTATACTCGATCAGGGGACTTTGTTATACTCGACCAGGGACTTTGTTATACTCGATATGGAGCCTTTGTTATACTTGAACAGGGGCTTTGTTATACTCGATCAGGACTTAGTTATTCTCGATAAGGGGACTTTGTTATACTCGATGAGGCTGTTATACTCGATCAGGGAAATTTTGTTATACTCGATCATGGTCCTTTTTTATACTCGATTAGGGACTTTGTTATACTCGATCAGGGGCCTTTGTTATACTTGATCAGGGGCTTTGTTATACTCGATCAGGAACTTTGTTATTAAGATAAAGGGGCTTTGTTATACTCGATCAGGGGCATTGTTATACTCGATCAGGGAACTTTGTTATACTCCGATCAGGGGCCTTTGTTATACTCGTTCAGGCGTCTTTGTTATACTCGACCAGGACTTTGTTATACCTCGATCAGGGGCCTTTGTTAAACTCTGATCAGGGCCTTTTGTTATAATCGATCAGGGACTTTGTTATAATCGATCAGAGGACTTTTATATACTTATGAGGGGCCTTGTTATCCTCGATCAGGGAAATTTATTATACTCGGTGAGGGAACTTTGTTATACTGATTAGGGACTTTGTTTTACTCGATGAGGGGGTTTGTTATATCTCGATCAGGGACTTTGTTATACACGATCTGGGGCCTTTGTTATACTCGACTAGGGCCTTTGTTATACTCGATCAGGGACTTTGTTATACTCGACCTGGGACTTTTGTCACCCTCGATGGAGCCTTTGTTATACTTGATCAGGGCTTTGTTATACTCGATCAGGGACTTTGTTACCTAGACCAGGGACTTTGTTATACTCGATCAAGGGCCTTTGTTATACTTGATCAGGGGCTTTGTTATACCCGATCAGGAAATTTTGTTATACTCGATCATGGGCCTTTGTTATACTCGATTAGGGACTTTGTTAACACGACCAGGGACTTGTTATCTGTTTTGGGGCCTTTGTTATGCTTGATGAGGGGGTTTTGTTATACTCGATCAGGGACATTGTTATTCTCGATAAGGGGACTTTGTTATACCTTTCATCAGGGCTTCTTTGTTATACTCGATCAGGAACTTTGTTATACTCGATTAGGCGACTTTGTTATACTCGATCAGGGGCTTTTGTTAAACTCGATCAGGAACTTTTTATACTCGATCAGGGCCTTGGTATAATCGTTCAGGGACTTAGTTATACCGATCAGGGACTTTGTTTATACTCGCACCAAGGGGAGTTTGTTATACTCAACCAGGACTTTGTTATACCCGATCAGCCTTTGTTAAACTCGATGAGGGGGCCTTTGTTATACTCTCGATCAGGAACTTTGTTATACTCGATCAGGGACTTTGTTATACTGATCAGTTTTGTTAAGGCCTGACTGTGTTAACTCTGATCAGGGACTTTTTATACCTGATCAGGGACTTTTGTTACTCGATCAGGGACTTTGTTATATTCGATCAGGGGACTTGTTATACTCGACCAGGACTTTTGTTATACTCGATCAGGGCCTTTGTTATACTTGATCAGGGGGCTTTGTTATACCCAATCAGGACATTGTTATTCTCGATAAGGGGACTTTGCTATACTCAATTAGGGCTTTGTTATACTCGATCAGGAACTTTGTTATACTCGATGAGGGGCCTTGTTATACCTTTCAGGCGCTTTTTGTTATATTCGATCAGGGGGCTTTGTTATACTCGATTAGGGGACTTTGTTATACTCGACTCAGGGATTTGTTATCTCGATCAGGACTTTGTTATACTTCCGGAGAGGGCTTTGTTATACTCGATCAGGGGCATTGTTATAGACTTTAGGGTCCTTTTGTTACCAGCAGGGGCCTTTGTTATACTCGTGTTCAGGGACTTTTGTTATACCCGGAAAAGGGGACTTTGTTATACTCGGATCTAGGGCCTTTGTTATACTTGGATCAGGGGACTTTGTTATAGTCGACCAGGGACTTTGTGGTCATACCGATCAGGGGACTTTGTTATACCGATCAGAGGGTTTTGTTATACTTCCGACCAGGACTTTGTTATACTGATCTGGTTTTGTTATACTTGATCAGGGGGCTTTGTTATACTCGATCAGGGGACTTAGTTATTCTCGATAAGGGGGACTTTGTTATACCTCGATGAGGGGGCTTGTTATACTCGATCAGGAAATTTTTTATTCTCGATCATGGGCCTTTGTTAAACTCGATTAGGGACTTTGTTATGCTCGACCAGGACCTTTGTTATACTCGCGATGAGGGGCCTTTGTTATACATGATCAAAGGGCTTTGTTACACTCGATCAGGGACATTGTTATTCTCGATAAGGGGACTTGTTATACCAATTAGGGACTTTTGTTATACTCGATCAGGGAACTTTGTTATACTCGATCAGGGCCTTTGTTATACCTGTTCAGGCGCTTTTGTTATATTCGATCAGGGGCTTTGTTATACTCGATCAGGGCCTTGTTATAATCGTTCAGGGGACTATGTTATACTCGAGCAGGGACCTTCTTATACTCGATCAGGGACTTTGTTTATACTCGATCAGGGACTTTTCTTATATTCGATGAGGACTTTGTGATTCTCGATCATGGGACTTTTGTTATACTCGATGAGGGGCCTTTGTTATACTCGGATGAGGGACTTTGTTCTACTCGATCAGGGAATTTGTTATACTCGATCAGGGACTTTGTTATATTCGATGAGGATCTTTTTTTATACTCGATCATGTGGACTTTGTTATACTCTATGGGGGGACTTGTTATACTTGGATCAGGGAATTTGTTATACTCGATCAGGGCCTTTTGTTAAAATCGTTCAGGGACTAGCTATATACCCGATCAGACTTTGTTATACTCGACCAAGGAGTTTGTTATACTCAACCAGGGACTTTGTTGTACCCGATCAGGGCCTTTGTTAAACCCGATGAGGGCCTTTGTTATACCTGATCAGGGACTTTGTTATACTCGATCAGGGACTTTGTTATACTCGATCAGGGGCTTTGTTATACTCGATCAGGAACTTTGTTATACTGATCAGGGACTTTTGTTATATCCGGATCAGGACTTTGTTATACTCGGATCAGGGACTTTGTTATACTCGGATCAGGGACTTTGTTATACCTTACCAGGGGACTTTGTTATACCGATTAGGGCCTTTTGTTATACTTGATCAGGGGGCTTTGTTATACTCAATCAGGGACATTGTTATTCTCGATAAGGGGACTTTGCTATACCAATTAGGGGCTTTGTTATACTCGATCAGGGACTTTTCTTATATTACTGATTCAGGGACTTTCTTATATTCGATGAGGGACTTTAGATTCTCGATCATGGGACTTTTGTTATACTCTGATGAGGGGCCTTGTTATACTCGATGAGGACTTGTTCTACTCGATCAGGGGAATTTTGTTATACTCGATCAGGGGATCTTTTGTTATATTCGATGAGGGACTTTTTATACCGATCATGGACTTTGTTATACCTCTATGGGGGGGATTCTTGTTATACTTGATCAGGGAATTTGTTATACTCGACTAGGGCCTTTGTTATAAATCGTTCAGGGACTTAGTTATACCGATCAGGGGACTTTGTTATACTCGACCAAGGAGTTTGTTATACCAACCAGGGGGACTTCGTTGTACTCAGATCAGGGGCTCTTGTTAAACTCGATGAGGGCCAAGTACACTCTCGACTGACTTGGTTATACTCGATCAGGGACTTTGTTATACTCGATCAGGGGCTTTGTTATACTCGATCAGGAACCTTGTTATACTCGATCAGGGACTTGTTATACTCGGACCAGGGACTTTTGTTATACCAGATCAGGGACTTTGTTATACCTGACCAGGGGACTTTGTTATACCTCGATCAGGGCCTTTGTTATACTTCTGGATCAGGGCTTTTGTTATACCAATCAGGGACATTAAGTTATTCTCGATAAGTGTGACTTACATACCAATTAGGGCTTTGTTATACCTCGATCAGGAACTTTTGTTATACGCGATCAGGGCCTTTTGTTATACTCGTTCGGGCGCTTTTGTTATATTCGATCAGGGGCTTTGTTATACTCGATTAGGACTTTGTTTTACCTGGATCAGGGACTCCGTTATACGCTGATGAGGGACTTTGTTATTCTCGATCATGGGACTTGTTATACCCGATGAGGGGACTTTGTTATACCTGATGAGGGACTTTGTTCCTACTCGATCAGGGAATTTGCTATACTCGATCAGGGACTTTGTTATATTCGATGAGGGACTTTTGTTATACTCAGATCATGGGACTTGTTATACTCGATGAGGGGCCTTGTTATACTCGATCAGGGCCTTTTGTTATACCCGATCAGGGACTTGTTATAATCGATCAGGAGGACTTTGTTATACTCTATGAGGGGGATGGTTATCCTCGATCAGGGAACTTATTATACTCGGTGAGGGATTTCGTTATACCGATCAGGGACTTTGTTTTACTTAAGAAAATAAGCTTGTACCCAATCAGGGGACTTTTTGTTATACCTGATCAGGGCCTTTGTTATACTCGATCAGGCCCTTGTTATACTCGATCAGGGGACTCAAGTTATACCTGACCTTGGACTTTGTTACAGCCTCGACGGGAGTTTTTCCTTTTTAAGCATATTCTGGATCAGGGGCTTTGTTATATTTACCATGGTTATACTCGATCAGGAACTTTAAGGCACTCGATCAGGGCTTCGGTATACTCGTTCAGGCGTCTTTGTTATAATTTTAATCATGGACTTGTTATACTCGATCAGGGAAGCCTTGTTAAAACTCGATCGGCCCTTTGTTATACTCGATCAGGGACTTTGTTATACTCGATCAGGCGACTTTTGTTATACTCGATCAGGGGGCTTTGTTAAACTCGATCAGGAACTTTGGTTATACTCGATCAGGGCCTTTGTTGCATCAATTAGGGGACGGAAGGTATATCGATCAGGGACTTGTTATACTCGACCAAGCGGAGTTTGTTATACTCAACCAGGGGACTTTGTTATACTCGATCAGGGCCTTTTGTTAAACCTCGATGAGGGATTTTTGTTATACTCGATCAGGGACTTTGTTATACTCGATCAGGGACTTTTGTTATACTCGATCAGGGACTTTGTTATACTCGATCAGGGGACTTGTTATACTCGATCAGGACTTGTTATACCTGACCAGGAGACTTTGTTATACCTGGATCAGCCTTTTGGTTATACTTGATCAGGGGCTTTATATACTCAATCAAAGTACATTGTTATTCTCGATAAGGGGACTTTGGTTATACCAATTAGGGGCTTTGTTATACTCGATCAGGAACTTGTTATACCGATGAGGGCCTTTTTATACTCGCTGATGAGGGGGATCTTGTTCTACTCGATCAGGGGAATTTGTTATACCCGATAGTGTGACCTTGTGGTTATATTCGATGAGGACTTTTTTATACTCTCTCGATCATGGACTTGTTATACTCGATGAGGGCCTTGTTATACTCGATCAGGGGCCTTTGTTATACCCGATTAGGGGACTTCGGTTATAATCGATCAGAGGACTTTGTTATGACTCTGTGAGGGGGCTTTGTTATCCCCGATCAGGGAACTTTATTATACCTCGGTGAGGGACTTTGATATACTGGATCAGGGACTTTGTTTTACCTGATGAGGGGGCTTTGTTTATACTCGATCAGGGCCTTGTTATACTCGATCAGGGCCTTTGTTATACTCGACCGGGGACTTTGTTATACTCGACCTTGACTTTGTTATACTCGACGGAGCCTTGTTGTTCTTGGATTATGGCGCTTGTTATACTCGGATCAGGGGACTTTGTTATTCTCGAAAAGGGGACTTGATATCCCTCGACAGAGGGGCTCTGTTTACTCGATCAGGCACTTTTGTTATACCTCGATCAGGGCCTTTGTTATACTCGATCAGGATTCTTGTTATACTCGACCAGGGACTTTATTATACCTCGATCAGGGCCTTTTTTATACTTGATCAGGGGCTTGGTTATACCTGGGAACAGTATTTTGTTATTCTCGAGATAAGGGGTCTTTGTTATACTCGATCAGGGACTTGCTATACTTGATCAGGGGCTTTGTTATACTCGATCAGGATGGTTATTCAAGATAAGGGGCTTGTTATACGCGATCAGGGGGCTTTTATATACTCGATCAGGGGATTTTGTGATATTCGATGAGGGGACTTTTTTATACTCGATCATGTTACTTTGTTATATCGATCAGGGACTTTTGTTATACTCGATCAGGACTTTGAAATACTCGACCAGGGACTTTGTTATACCTGATCAGGGGCTTTGTTATTCTGGATCAGGGGCTTTGTTATACTTGGATCAGACTTTTGTTATTCTCGATAAGGACTGCGTTTATACCTCGATCAGGGCTTTGTTGTACGGATCAGGGGACTTGTATATATCGATCAGGTGACCTGTTATTCTCGATAAGGGTCTTTGTTATACTCGATCAGGGCTTTGTTATAATCGATCAGAACTTTGTTATACTCGATCAGGGCCTTTGTTATACTCGTTCAGGCGACTTGTTATACTCGACCAGGGACTTTTTGTTATACTCGGATCGACTTTGTTAAACCCGATGAGGGCCTGTTATACTCTGATCAGGGACTTTGTTATACTCGATCAGGGGACTTTGTTATACTCGATCAGGGACTTTGTTATACTCGATCAGGGACTTTGGTTATATTCGACCAGGAGACTTTGTTATACTCGACCAGGGCCTTTTGTTATACTCGATCAGGGGCTTTGTTATACTCAATCAGCGGACATTGTTATTCTCGATAAGGGGACTTTGTTATACCAATAGGGGCTTATATACCTGATCAGGAACTTGTTATACTCGATCAGCCTTTGTTATACTTCGTCTGCGCTTTTTATTATATTCGATCAGAGGCTTTGTTATACTCGGATTAGGGATTTGTTATACTCGATCAGGGACTTGTTATATTCGATGAGGACTTTGTTATCTCGATCATGGGACTTTGTTATACTCGATGAGGGCCTTTTTTTACTCGATAGGACTTGTTCTACTCCGATCAGGGAATTTGTTATACTCGAGCAGGGACTTTGTTATATTCGATGAGGGACTTTTTTATACTCGATCATGGGACTTTGTTATACTCTGATGAGGGCCTTTGGTTATACCTCGATCAAGGGCCTTTTGTTATACCCGATTAGGGACTTTTGTTATAATCGATCAGGAGAATTTTGTTATACTCTCTGATGAGGGGCTTTGTTATCTCGATCAGGAACTTATTATACCTCGGTGAGGGACTTTGATATACTGGATCAGGGACTTTGTTTTACTCGATGATGGGGCTTTGTTATACTCGATCAGGGCCTTTATACTCGATAGGGGCCTTTGTTATACTCGATCAGGGGACTTGTTATACTCGACCTGAACTTTGTTATACTCGATTTGGAGCCTTTGTTATACTTGATTATGCGCTTTTGTTATACTCGATCAGGGACTTTGTTATTCTCGAAAAGGGGACTTTGATATACTCGATGAGGGGCTCTGTTTACTGATCAGGTACTTTTGTTATACCGATCAGGGCCTTGTTATACCTTTCGATCAGGGATCTTGTTATACTTGATCAGGGGACTTTGAAATACTGACCAGGGACTTTGTTATACTCGGATCAGGGCCTTTGTTATTCTTGATCAGGGCTTTGGTTATACTTGATCAGACTTTGTTATTCTCGATAAGGGGTCTTTGTTATACTCCGATCAGGGGCTTTGTTATAATCGATCAGGAACTTTGTTATACTCGATCAGGGCCTTTGTTATACTGTTCAGGCGACTTTGTTATACTCTGACCAGGGACTTTGTTGATCCTCATCAGGGCCTTGTTAAACTCGATCAGGACCTTGTTATCCTCGATCAGGGACTTTGTTATACCCGATCAGGGACTATGCTATTCTCGATCAGGGGGCTTTGTTATACCGATCAGAACTTTGTTATACTCGATCAGGGCCTTTGTTATAATCGTTCAGGGACTTTTGTTATACTCTGACCAGGGACTTTGATATACTCGATCAGGACTTTGTTATACCGATCAGGACTCTTGTTATACCTCGATCAGGGACTTTGTTATACCCGATGAGGGGCCTTTGTTAAACTCGATAAGGGCCTTTGTTATACTCGACCAGGGGATTTTGTTATACTTGATCAGGGACTGTTATACTCGATCAGGGCCTTTGTTATACTTCGTTTAGGTGTCTTTTGTTATACTCGACCAGAGGATCTTTGTTTTCCTCGATCAATGGACTTTTTATACTCGATGAGCGGTTTATATACTTCGATCAGGGACATTGTTATAGACTTTTTAGGTCCTTTGTTATATCTACAGGACTTTGTTATACCGAAAAGGACTTGTTATACTCGATCTAGGCCTTTGTTATATTTCTGGATGAGGGACTTTTGTTATAGTCGACCAGGAGCAATACGCAACTGAAATCCAGAAGCATACTTGA
>NW_024741937.1:0-7606 GCF_018991925.1 Homarus americanus | reverse complement strand
TGTGCTCACTACCTGTTGTGTTCACTACCTGTTGTGCTCACTACCTGTTGTGTTCATTACCTGGTGTGTTCATTACCTGGTGTGTTCACTACCTGTTGTGTTCACTACCTGTTGTGCTCACTACCTGTTGTGTTCACTACCTGTTGTGCTCACTACACCATTTGTTGCTCACTACCTGTTGTGTTCACTACCTGTTGTGCTCACTACCTGTTGTGTTCATTACCTGGTGTGTTCATTACCTGGTGTGTTCACTACCTGTTGTGTTCACTACCTGTTGTGCTCACTACCTGTTGTGTTCACTACCTGTTGTGCTCACTACCTGTTGTGTTCATTACCTGGTGTGTTCACTACCTGTTGTGTTCACTACCTGTTGTGTTCACTACCTGTTGTGCTCACTACCTTCGTTGGCGTTTCATCGATCGAGTATTGTTTGTCTGGGCGAGCGATGGCCGGAGACAGTCGAGCAGTAGGTCGCGGCCGCTGTCGTAGTCGTTTAGTTCGTGTTCTAGACCCGCTTGTCTCAGCATATCTTGTACAATGCGAAACGCCTTCTCATCCGACTGGGTTCCCATAAAAGACCTGAAGAGGTCGATCATCTGCTCTGAGTGGACGTCGATGTGCTCGGAGGCGTAAGACATGAAGGCAAGGCAGTAATACAGACATGTGTTAACACCCACACCTTGCATCCGTGCCCTCGTGCATTTGACCCTGTTCCCGAGTGATCGACGGATAGCGGCCACAACGTGAAGTGGAGGAAGACCCCCGCAACTGTCGAAGTAAGTGAAGCCTCCGTCAAGGCCCCTCCAGAGGACAACGCCGTGTACATTTTCACCTTTTGGTACAGGCATATACGGTACCCAGGGAGCTTCGGTAACGGATGAGATAAATAAAATGATCCCGTTACCAGGGAGGACAGTGTAGCTCTTGTAGTCATCGACGTTAGTGATACGACACCTTCTGCCGATGACGTGATTGGTGGCCTGCAGCAAGGAAGTCGCCTCTGACACATCCATTGCCCTTTTCCTCCTGAGTTCGGGATAAAACTCGTGGATGATCTGAGCCATCGTTATTATACAATAAAGATATAACCTAACTAACTGCTGGAGGCAACTTTGGTATTTGTGATGGTAAAATAATGTAGTAAGAGGTTGGTTAGGTTAGGTTATGTTAGATTAGATTAGGTTAAGCTAGGTTAGATTAGGTTAAGTTCGGGGCGGTACTACACACCGTCACCCTCGGTCAGAACCCGCTCGGCTCCTCGTTGAACCACCATAGATAACATCACTAATTACGTATTATGGAACATTAATTATCCCACTTGGGGAGTTGGTCTGATTGATATATTTTGCGAGCGTTTGTTTGGCAAGAGTTCCAATGTGATTAATGTTAGATTAGTGAGGGAAGAGGTGAATGTATTGGTAGAAGAGTGTCTTGGGTGTTAGCGGTGAGAGGGAGGGGGGAGTGAAAGGTGTGAGGGAGGGAGGGAGTGAGGGGTGAGGGGAGGGAGGGGGTGAGAGGGGTGAGGGAGAGGGGGTGAGGGAGGGAGGGGGAGTGAGAGGGGTGAGGGAGGGAGGGGGAGTGAGAGGGGTGAGGGAGGGAGGGGGAGGGAGTGAGAGGGGTGAGGGAGGGAGTGAGACATGGAGGTATTACATGTGGGTTGTTCATTATCATACTCAAAAGTGCTGATCCATCTTATTCTACTAAGTCCTCCCTTCCTACCTCTTCTCTCCCCCTCACCTTCCTTCTCCCTCCTTATCTGCCCTCATTACCTTCCCTCCCCCACCCCCTACCTTCCCTCTCACTCTGCTCTCCCAACTGCCAGACACCTCCATGCTCCTTCCCGTCCCTTCCCCTGCCAAACACCTCCCCAGCGTCCCCCTACCCCACACTCCCTCTCCTGTGCTGAACATATCACGCCCTCTCAACCACACGCTGCAACCAAAGACATTACGTGTGTGTGTGTGTGTGTGTGTGTGTGTGTGTGGTCCTGAGATGCCGCCAGGTATTGCCAGGTACAAGCAATACAATCTAGAGTTGATTTAGTCGAAATTTAGACTGATTTTATATTGCTTCTGAGCTGCTGGTCGTGTGTTTTGTTTATATCTTGGAGTTTAGACACACACAGACAGACAGACAGACACACACTACACTAACCCTCTTATGTAAAATTTCTAACCCATATATTACATTAAAAGTCGTCGTCCATACAGGCTCTGCTGCAACAATAAATTCCCTAAACAGTAGTACTGAAAATTTGTCGCCTCGTTTACACCGCGATTGTCATGAACACAAATCCTTTTACACAGGTTTTAACCCCTCGTACCTGCACACCTGAACCCCTTTTATATAGTGTATCATTCACATATACACAAAGGGAGTAAAGCTCTCTCCATACAAGGGGGTTTAATCCTTTATTCTCACGTTCCCCTTGTTGAATCAGCTAGACTGTTGTGGTGGTGACGGGTAGGTGGTGTTGACTCGGGGTAGTGGAGGTGGTGGTGCATGGTGGTAGTGGTGGTAGTGGAGGTGGTGGTGCATGGTGGTAGTGGAGATGTTGGTGATGGTGCATGGTGGTAGTGGAGGTGTGTTGGTGGGGGTGGTAGTGGAGGTGTTGGTGGGGGTGGTAGTGGAGGTGGTGGTGGGGGTGGTAGTGGAGTGTGTTGGTGGGGGTGGTAGTGGAGGTGGTGGTGGGGGTGAGGTGGAGGTGGTGGTGGGGTGGTAGTGGAGGTGGTGGTGGGGGTGGTGGAGGTGGTGGTGGGGGTGTGAGTGGAGGTGTTGGTGGGGTGGTAGTGGAGGTGGTGGTGGGGGTGGTAGTGGAGGTGTTGGTGGGGGTGGTAGTGGAGGTGGTGGTGGGGGTGGTAGTGGAGGTGGTGGTGCATGATGGTGTTGGTGGAAGGACCAGTTTTTGGGTAGTTAAGGAAGGTAGGAGCTGTCGGTGGTATGACAGATGGGTCTAGTGAGGACAGTGGGGGACACGCCCTTCTACCACTACCACCACCACCACTACCACCACACCACTACCACCACCACCACTACCACCACACCACCTCTACCACTGCATATTGACACTCTGAAGTGGTAATTTTAAATCTCTATTATTATTATTATTATTATTATTATTATTATTATTATTCATCATCATCATCATCATCATCATCATCATCATCATCATCATCATCATCATCATCGTCGTCGTCGTCGTCGTCGTCGTCGTCGTCGTCGTCGTCGTCGTCGTCGTCGTCATCATCATCATCATCATCATCATCATCATCATCATCATCATCATCATCATCATCATCATCATCATCATCATTATTATTATTATTATTATTTGTTGTTCCTGTAAATTAGTCTGGCGATTTTCAAACCCCTTCACTACATGAAACTTATGATGACCTAATGTTTTAAATAATGAATAGATAGATAGATAGATAGATAAATAGATAGATAGATAGATAGATAAATAGATAGATAGATAGATAGATAGATAGATAGATAAGCAAATTTCCTCATAACTGTAGGAGGCGATTTAATGTATTTTTATATCACTGTTGTCTCGAGCCTTGATATAATATTCCGTGTTGTGTTATGGTGACCCTTGATAAACATTCATTAGAGATCTTATGCACAGGTGAGTGGCTTTAAATCCGGGTTGTAATATTTTCTCATTTCTTGTCCCATTAATGTTGTTTAGATCAGGGTTCATTGTCTTGTTCCTTCCTTATGTACGTGTTAGGAATATAATGTAACCTGGGTTTATGGATTATGAGGGGAGTTGTTGAACTGTTGTGGAGTATGGTTAGTATTCTCAACCTCCTCTTCCTTCCTCCTAACCTCTTCCTTCCTCCTCCTCTTCCTTCCTCCTCCTCTTCCTTCCTCCTCACCTCTTCCACCTCCTCCTCTTCCTTCCTCCTCCTCTTCCTTCCTCCTCCTCTTCCTCCTCCTCTTCCTTCCTCCCTCCCTTCTCAAACCCTCACACCCTACCCTCCCCTCTCCTCCCTTTCCCGCAGGACCTGAGGAGTGGTCAGGGACAAATTAGGGCCGGATGGTCAAGCGGCGGCGCCCCGGGGGAGGCCAACCCCTATACACCCACCTGATGAAGCGGGAGGGCAGGTGTATGGGTCGGGGAGGGGCGCCTTGTGTGGGGAGGGGCGCCTTGTGTGGGGAGGGGCGTCTTGTGTGGGGAGGGGCGCCTTGTGTGGGGAGTGGCGCCTTGTGTGGGGAGGGGCGCCTTGTGTGGGGAGGGGCGTCTTGTGTGGGGAGAGGCGCCTTGTGTGGGTAGGGTTGTGGGGAGGAACTGGTAGGGATGGGGAAGATAGTAAGGGAGAGGAGGAATAGGTAGGTGGAGTGTAGGGGGCTGGGGAGTGTAGATGGGTGGGGAGTATTGAGAGAGAGAGAGAGAGAGAGAGAGAGAGGTGGGTGGGTTTGGAGGAGACAGTGAAAAATACACAATTTAGTGGAAGCAAGATGGGAGGGAGATGATTAAGGAGTGAGGTGGTGAAGGATGAAGGTAGATTGAGTGGGAGAGAGAGGGGGGAGGGGGGGGGAGGTCAATTGTGAGAGGGGAGAATGAGACAGATAGAAAAAGGTGGAAGTAGGAAAGATAGCATTAAATAACGAAGGATAAATACACAAAAGTAAATAATATTGAATAAGGATTTAAAGAAGATAAAAACCAGAATAAGATATAAGATAGAAAGACTCATAACCGCCTTTCCTAACTAGACTGATAAGGTATTCTGGACATGAGGGATATATTTTTTCGTGTTATTCCCAACATGTCTTAACCAATGATCTAATTCTCCTTCGTATATATATATATATGAGGAAAAAGCTTTTATTATCTATGTCCAGTTATCCAGGTGTTGCAGGTAAGGTTAATTAGTGTAGATATGATTAAGACCTTCTAGTGTAGTGCTGTGTCCAGGTGTTGGTTGTGTGGGTCACGGGTCAGCGGCATTAACGACAGACATATACTGATAGTTAGAGGTTTCTGCTGTTTGTGGGGGGTATAATATAATACTCTCCTGAAGGTAATCTTGTTTACATCTATTTACATGAATTTTGATTTTTTTACGTTGATTTACATTCATTTACATTTCAATAACATGACTTGAAAAAAAAAGAGAATTAGGTTCATTTATTTATTTTACATTAATCTATTTACATATTTACTAATTTACAGAGAGAGAGAGAGAGAGAGAGAGAGAGATAAACATGGATATAGAAGAGTAGAGATGAGAGATGAACAAGGAGATAGAAGGGTAGTGAGAGACGAAGGAGGAGGAGGAGGAGGGTTCTCTATCGCTGTGAGGAATGGGAAGTATATTGGAAAATTATTTGGTGTGGCAGCTTCATCCTGATAACCCACGCCCCTCACACAAACACTTGGACACGGCGGCACTGATGTAGTATTTCATTATGTATTATGTATTATGTATGTATGTATGTATTATGTATTTATTATGTATTTATTATGTATGTATGTATGTATGTATTTATTATGTATTCGTTCTGTATGTATGTATGTATGTATGTATGTATGTATGTATGCATGTCTGTATGTATGTATTACAACCAAAGCAGTTTAAATAGTTACCATCACCACTATAATCAACACAAACGCTGTATGATCCAATTAGTATTACGGTAACTAGGGAATGGTAGTTAAGTGTTAATATAACGAGGCAAAAGTAGTTACGCATTATGGTAACGAGGGAATGGTAGTTACACCTAAGTCTGTTGGGTAACTTCAGAAATAAACTAGTTTCATCACACTGTGCCTTTGTGGTTACCTGTTTAAACTAGTTATATAAGGTTTTGGACTTAACTTGAATTTTAACTGACATTTTTTTTTAATTACGTATAAATAATTGTATAAATCCATTTTTTTATCGTGAAAATATTAATGGATGTTTTTTGGGTTGAGGAAAGTTAAATAATAATAAAATGAATAAAAATTTAATCTAACGAGTGGAAAATAAATGGTTTAGTTCAGTGTACTGTATGGGGATGGTGGGGGGGGGTGATAATGGTGGTGATTGTGGGGTGAATTGAGTCTGTTTGGTAAAGGGGGAGGGGGGAGGGGGGTAGGGGTTGATGGTGACGAGAGAGGAGGGAAAAGGGGGAGGGGAGGGGAGTGAGGAAAGTTGTGTAAGGGAAAAATGGATGAGAGTTGAGGGACTTTGTGTTATATCTCCTCTCTCTCTCTCTCTCTCTCTCTCTCTCTCTCTCTCCTTTCACGGTGTGTTTAATCTCTTTGTTTAAGTCAGGTAACGAAGACATGTTGTAGTCACCGTGTGTGTGTGTGTGTGTTAATAATTGGTTGTACAAATTTGGTTTGTAACTTCTACGGCTATTACCACCACCACTGTCACCACTATTACTACTATTACTACTACTACTACCATTGACATGACTATTACCAGTCACTGCCACCACTACCACCACTGTGTCTGCGTTCACCTGAGGCAACAACTTGTCCCTCCTTCCCCCCCCCACCTACCTGTCTTCTCCTCTCACCTGTTTTCCTACCACCTACATAATCGACTCCACTCCTCCTTGTCTTCCTTCCTACTACCTGTTATTACCATCTTATTTATTCTTCTCTATTGCTTGTTTTACCTGCCTCCTCCTCCTCCTCCTTCTGCTTCTCCTTGTCTTCCTGCTCTTCTTCCTCCTCCTCCGTGTTTGTCTTCGTCAGCCCTCACACCTTCATCCTCCAGCGTTTATTCACCTGAGGCAGTACTTGTCTTCCTGCTCCTCCTGTTCCTCCTCTTCCTCCTGTTCCTCCTCCTGTTCCTTCTCCTCCTCCAGCAGTCTCCCGCGGGCGTAGTGAGACTCAGGGCGTGTGTGTGTGTGAGGCGGCCAGGCTAGGGAGGCAAAGCTGCGGACGAGACAGTCAGTCAGTGTAAGTGTGGCCGCGTCGGAGAGAGGACGTCCGCTGCCCGCCTCCGTCGTGACTGAGAGAGAGAGACGCGGAGAACTCGTGTTATGTTTATCTCTCGTCTCTCTCAGCAGCTGTGGACTTATAGTGTTCCTTGGAGGTGTTTTACAGTGTATGGTGAGGTATTATTAGTGAACGCTAACACTGATGGCATTGTAATATAGTGATGATGTACCTAGGAAAGATGGACTTTTCCCGAGCACTCTGTTAAAGTGACCCCTTGAAAGAAATCATTAGAGTGGTGTTGCATACTCTGATTGCAATCGATGCTTTATGAAACAGACGTGTGTACTTAGATGCAATACAAGGATTACTCATGCCTCTTTCCCTAGGCATAAACACTGAAACTTGATACATTAAAACGAAATAAAACACCAAAAAACTCATAAGCATCTTAAGTCGATCGTTGAATGTAGCTTTTATGAATCCAACTGTCTGCAATCAGTCGCCCGCCCATGTTAATTATCCGAGTTATATCACCTGGACAGCGAGGAGGCTTCTTGACGCGGCAGGTTAGTAGTTGAAGGTTGTCCCTTATCGTGTCATTAACTGGTTATCTGAGCCGCTCCAACTAGAGGGAAATTAAAAAGTTCACTGAGGGGTAATTAAAGGCTTATAATAACCTTTGATTTTAGGTGTGTGTGTGTGTGTGTGTGTGTG